>NC_086447.1:686421-986421 GCF_028390025.1 Pseudophryne corroboree | reverse complement strand
GTTTGCCATTTTATAATTGATAAAACGTGCTAAGAGAGATTTGTCGCTATTTCATAGTTAAAGTGTTAAGGTAATATATAACGGGATAAAGTGTAAAACCCACACGCAACTCTACCTAAGGTATAAGGAGAGATTGGTGTGTTGCACGGTAGACGATCGAGGATCATCTACATTGATAAAACGTGTTAGTTGTGTTATGGTGGACATTGCTTTGCGTACACGTGTCTCCAACAAAGGGCTGAGACTCGCGTACACAAAAGCCGACGCACGCAGCGTAAATTACGCAACGGAGCGTCCGGGTACGCCCACGTAACTCAAATCACACGATAGTGTTATTGCAACAGGCGGAAAGGTGGCAACGTGGTAAGTAGCGCAAGTCTATTTTTAGTGTCCGAAATTTAGATTAACAGATCCTTCTCCAAATTCACAACACATCTGGTCTAAAGAAAATTTCTGCGCAGAAATAGAAATAGAAGCAAAAGTGTACGTGTGATGAGTGAGTGTTTTGTATATATAAGTTTATACAATTTTACAGGTTGAACCACAAGAAGTCGAGTTCTCGCAGAGGTACATACATGTAAGTGACGTGCATGGTGGCTAGGGAGGCATCTCTGGTTAAACATAAAATTTGAGCAGTAGAGAATAGTAGACCAGGAGGTCATACTACAGACCGGGAGGTCCAGGTACAGCAGACTAAGAAGTCTGCCATAAAAGAGAAAAGGGCACAACCCAGGGGGTTGGTGCAAAACCCATATAGGCCAATAAAGCTCTGACTGAAGGAATTCGCAGCCGAAATTTTCGATTCCACTGGTCGCTCAGCACATAAGATTAGTTGCTTATGTGCTGAACGATTGTACCGCACGTAATTGTGTACATTAGTTAATCTGACCAGTACCATTTGTGTACAAACCCGGTCGTAAAACTATTTGTACACTCTGATGTGATTTGTGTAATTTTTTATTTTCTGAAGGGAAGTTCGCTGGTCACTCAGGAATTGTCCAACAACCAATAGTTACTGGAAAGAGTAAGTGTTCTGCGGATATCCCTCGCATGTTCCAGTAAATAGAGGTTCATAGGGGCCCTGGGTCGAGTACGCCAGCACTAAGGCAGTGTGTGGGTCGTATTGGTCGGCGTGGGCGAGTGAGTGGGGTACTCGGTAAACCGCCACCGTCAGCCTATCGTGAACATTTTGGTTTTTGTAAGGGTTCGCTGAAGACCCTGAAATAAGGTCAGAGGTGGTGAAAGCAACGCCTGCAAGTTATGGGGGCCAATTGTTCAGGAAGGGGGCGATCAACCTCGGTTCAGGTTGATTCAGTAAACCGACCAGTCGGGTCGGCAAGGTACGTAATGTGTGAAAAATATGGTTCACATACAGAGGTTTTATGTGATGAATGGGAGAGAATGACAGTGCATGACGGGGAGAAATTCCCAAGAGTAGGTAGCTTTAGCCCAGAAGTGTTGCAAAATTTAAGGAGGAGGATATGTCTCATTAAATCAACAAAGAGACGAATCCAACATTATGATTATTTGCAGTTATGGCAACAGGAGGGTGAAATACAGAGAGGATTGGCTCTGGCGGCGGGATCTAATCCTATCAAGAAATTGATAGCGACGGCCCCGCCGCCACCATACATATCAGGAGAGAAATTGGTTGCGGAGAATGACGCATTAGGGTGTAACAAACAAACACTTAGCAACTGTGTAAATGTTAATAAGTTAACCAATGCAAGTATTAACCCGTGCAAGTTGTACCCTGTTTTGAACTTTCCCCAGGAGTGTGATCAAGAGGACGAATCGGCAACAATATCGGCGCTCTCTCTAGCAGCCACCATAGCAGAGACAACAGTAGGCACGGCTCCACCCACGAGATTAGTAACAAAAGCCCCTAGCGGAGGGATAGGTGAGGTCGTATCTACAGGTAAGTACGGCACCATACACTACGCTGAAACCATTTCACCACAGGCTGTAGAACCTACACAGAGTGATGTTAGTAGACTTAATCCTGTTAGGGTAATAGCAGTGCCAAATGGGAAAACTGACACGACAGGAATCACTCCTGTTAGGAACATTGCCATGTACAGCCCATTTTCCCGAATGGAATTAAGAACCATAGTGTCTGAGTTCCCTGACCCTAGGAAAGACTTAGTTGCCAGCCAGAAATACATCAGAGATCTAGGGAACACTTTAGAGCCCAATAACAAAGACTGGCAGGTATTGCTGAGGGCATGTTTACCCTCAAATGTCGACGCAGCTCAATTTTTGGCTGACTGTGGATTAGATCAGGATGTACCTCTTATAGATGTGTACAACAAAGATAACGTAAAAAGAATAAGTTTACAGTTAAAGGAGTATTTCCCAGCAGTAGTTAAGTGGAACAAGATTTTCTCCATTAGACAGAAAGAGTCAGAAACTGCTGCAGAATATTTTCACAGGGCATTACTTGAAATGGCAAAGTACACAGGTATAGAGGACATTAAAACAAACATAAACCATCGAGAAGTAGCAGTATCTGTACTAATGGATGGGTTAAAAGAGACATTAAAGACAAGAGTACAGACCACGCAACCATGTTGGCGAGGTCTGTCGGTGGCTACTTTGAGAGAGGCTGCTATTGATCACGACCGGAATATCACCCGACACAGGGAGTCCCAAGGTGATAAGTTAATGGCCGTAAGTATACAGGCCCTGACCACAAGGCAGCCTTTGTATAAATCACCAAACCCTGTGGGTAAGTCAAATGTGGTAACTTGTTTTTCTTGTCATAGACAGGGACACATGGCACGAGATTGTAGAGTGAAAAATTCACAAAACTCATATAAACCCCCTAGACAACGACACGACACACGACATTGGGAGCAGGGTCCGCAGAAACGGAGTTATGAGCCACATACAGGGGAAACAAAAAGATACCCCCCGAACAGAGACTGGCAAGCCACTGGTAGTTCCCATTTAACCCCTTCACAAGTAGTTGCTGCCAGCGGGATTCAGGGAGGTCACCATACCCAATAGGGGTGTGGCCATACCTGTAATCTGCAGCCAGTAAAATTGATTGCAAGTCTTGGGAGTGAACCTGAAATTGCAATCAATGTAGCTGGTAAATCATTAAACTTTCTTGTAGACACAGGGGCGGCCAAATCAGTGATAAATTCGACAGTGGGCATGAGAACCACTGGTAAGACAATTCCAGCCATAGGAGTAACAGGAGTAGTCCAGCACTACCGTGTTAGCAAACCAGCCGAGATTACAGTAGGGCCGTTACATACCAAGCATTCCTTTTTGCTGGCTGCATCGGCACCGACTAATCTCCTGGGAAGAGACTTATTGTGCAAAATGGGGTGCGTTATTTATTGTACTCCTGAAGGTGTATTCTTGGACATACCTGAGAATCACGCTCAGGAAGTGCGAGACATGTTAGACTCCCCGTCAAAATTAATGTCACATACCATTATGACAAATAGGACTCCATCCCAAGTAGAGGAAATGACATCCCAGATACCAGAGTCACTTTGGACTAAAGATGGACAGGACACTGGATTAATGGCAAACGTAGCTCCGGTAGTTGTACAAGTAAAAGATGGTAGGATAGCTCCAAAAATCCCACAGTACCCTCTGAAGCCAGAGGTGGAGTTAGGAGTGTATCCCGTAATAGAGCGCTTGCTACAACAGGGCATTCTGGTAAGAACGTCCAGCACTGCCAATAGTCCCATCTTCCCTGTGAAAAAGAGTGGGGGGAGGGGTTACCGGCTAGTGCAGGATCTAAGGGGGATTAACAAAATAGTTGAGAGTCAGTTCCCCGTAGTGCCAAATCCAGCTGTCATCCTTATGCAAATCCCTCCCACTGCGAAATTTTTCACTGTTATTGACCTCTGCTCCGCTTTCTTTTCGGTACCTCTGCACCCTGACAGTCAATATTTGTTTGCATTCACATACAGAGGAGTCCAATACACATGGACTCGATTACCACAAGGTTTCATAGACAGTCCAAGTATCTTTTCCCAGGCTTTGCATGATTGTTTACAGTCTTTACAACCAGAGAGTGGATCAGTATTAATACAGTACGTGGATGATCTACTACTGTGTTCTGATTCATTGGAAGCATCCCTGAAGGATACGAAACAGCTCCTGTTTCATCTTTCAGACACAGGACACAAGGTTTCCAAAGACAAGTTACAATTATGCCAAACTAAGGTAAAATATTTGGGACACTGTCTAACACAAGGACTGAGACACCTGACCGCTGATAGAATTCAAGCAATTAGAGACATGACTCTGCCACAAACCCAGCAACAGATCAGAACATTTTTAGGAATGTGTGGGTATTGCCGTAACTGGATCCCAGGATTTTCCATTCTAGCATTACCTTTGCAGGAGATGGTTTCCTCAAACAAACCTGATCGGATTTCGCATACAGACGAGTCCGAGATGGCATTTGAGAGACTTAAACAGTGCCTAACGCAGGCACCAGCATTAGGTATGCCAGACTATGGGAAACCCTTTGAGCTGTACGGAACAGAAAGTGCTGGTTGCGCGGCAGGCGTCTTAACCCAAAAGCACGGTGATACCAGCAGGCCAGTAGCATACTACAGCGCTCAGCTAGACACGGTAGCGCGATCCCTCCCCACATGCTTGCGAAGCGTTGCTGCGATAGCATTGCTAGTAACGAAAAGCAAAGATGTAGTGCTAGGTCACAACCTCACAATTCATACACCACATGCAGTGTCAGCCTTGCTAAATTCTGCCCAAACCAGGCACGTCTCATCAGCGCGGTTTACAAGATGGGAATTGGCACTAATGGCCCCCGTAAACATCACCATAAGGAGATGCAGTGCATTAAATCCTGCAACATATCTCCCAGGTGTGCCTGGACAGGCACAAAGGGTGGAGGATGAGAGTGGTGGGGAAGGAGAATTTAACACAAAGGAAGACACACATGATTGTATGGAATATTTGACCCAAAATTTTACCGCAAGGCCTGACATCAGTGACAACCCACTGGAAGATGTAGATCTAACTTTCTACACGGACGGTAGTTGTCACAGACAGTCAGACTCGGGAGACTTGTGTACTGGATACGCAGTCGTAGATGACCAAGGCACCATAGAAGCGGAACCGCTAGGCCCACCTCACTCAGCCCAGGTTGCTGAACTGGTCGCCCTAACCAGAGCATGTGAATTGGCTAAGGGCAAATCAGCCAATATCTACACCGACTCTAGATACGCATTCGGGGTAGTCCATGATTTCGGAGCCCTATGGCGCCTCAGAAATTTCATGACGGCAGCTGGTACACCGATAGCGCATGCAGCTCACATCAAAAGGCTTCTAACAGCGATACAGGAACCCGACAGAGTGGCTGTTATCAAGTGTAAAGCACACACATATAGCCAAGACCCAGTATCGCTTGGTAACAGCCGAGCAGACGAAGCAGCTAAGTTAGCAGCTGGGACCCCCAGACAGACAGACACCACACAACTGATGGTATTTAATATCATCAACACACAGAAGTTGTGTGAGATGCAAAATTTGTGTTCCACACAGGAAAAGGCAGTCTGGAAGGCAAAGGGATATGGCCAGGAGTCCTCAGGACTCTGGACGGATGGACAAGGTAAACCGGTGGCCCCCAGAGCATATCTCCCATGTTTAGCTGAGGCAGCTCACGGGCTGACTCATCTGGGCAAGGAGGGAATGTGCAAGTTGATAAGAGCATATTGGTGCGCTCCAGGATTTTCATCTCATGCAGGTAAGAGAGCAATGTCATGCCTTACCTGTTTGAGAAAGAACATCGGAAAGGCAATACCAACAGAACCATCTCATATCCCACCTGCAGGCGGCCCTTTCCAGGTAATACAGATTGACTTCATTCAATTACCCCCTTGTCGAAATTTGAAATATGTACTTGTTTGTATAGATGTGTTCTCAAATTGGGTCGAAGCATTTCCTGCGGCCACAAATACCCCTATGTTTACTGCTAAGAAAATTGTGCAGGAATTTGTATGTAGATATGGTATCCCTAGAATAATTGAAAGTGATAGGGGTACCCATTTTACAGGTGATGTCTTTCAAGGAATGTGTAAGTTGATAGGAATTGATAGCAAGCTGCACACTCCATACCGTCCACAGGCGAGTGCAAAGGTGGAAAGAGTGAACAGCACTATTAAAAATAAACTGAGCAAAGTTATGGCAGACACAGGATTGACATGGCCAGAAGCTCTACCCATTGTACTGTACAGCATCAGAACCACTCCCAGGTCCCCTCTTAATCTGTCTCCCTTTGAAATCTTGTTTGGTCGACAACCGCATGTTATGATTAACCCTCAGGATGATTTGAAGTGTAACAACGAAGTGACTGTAAAATACTTGATTAACATGAGTAAACAGCTAAGGAATCAAAATGATAATTTGAAGTTAGTGATTCCTGATTTACCAGATAGTAATTGTCATGACATTGAACCTGGGGATTATGTAATGATACGGAATTTTCTACGCTCAGGTTGCCTTATTGACAGATGGGAAGGACCATACCAAGTCTTATTGACTAGCACTACAGCATTGAAGGTTGCCGAGAGAGAGACTTGGGTTCATTCGTCCCATTGTAAGAAGGTTGCTGATCCAGAGAGGTCCCGTGATAAGGAACAGACGGTAGAGGAAGTTGTATCACTGGAGTGTCTGTTCCAGGAGGACTGAGGCGGCACCTGAGCATCGAGAATCACAAGATAAAAAAAAGCAGTTGTCGATTCCCTGTTCCCTTTTATTGTTTTTTCTCCACTTCCCATCCCCTCTCCCTCAAATTATTTTCTCCCCCTTCTCATTCTTCTTCGTTTCCTCCTAAGATGGACTTGCCTCAAGAGACTGTGATCCGGATTTTCCTGTTGACCATGATGTTGACCAGAGCAGTCTGTTCCGGCGAGAGTACCATGGAGGTCGAGAGAGGTTCTGGAATGGGTTCTGATGACAGAGATGGAGGCGTAGTTTTCCGAGAACAACATAATCAACAAGCAAAGGCGAGTATCAGAAAACGATCCGATAGCATTGACCATAGAAGGAATTGTGAAGGATTGTTAGCTGAAGAAAACTGTATCTGTAGGCTTTGTGACAATGTAGTTGAGGATGGGTGCATCAAGAAATGCCAATCCAGTTTTAATATCCACATGGACCGGCATCCCTTGAGTGACTATCACTCCTTAGTGGGTAGTGTGCTAAATCAAACAGATTGTTGGGTATGCTCTCAAGTACCTCAAGGTCATAGCAAATCAGGACTAGTACCATTTCCTTTGACGATAGGGGAGGTACTTGAGCTAAGTGGTGGGAGGCCGGTGGACAGGAGGTTTAATATCTCCAGTCCTCCTAGTTTGAAGCTCCACCAATATCATGTGGATAGATCCCTCATATGTTTTAACATTTCCAATCCCCGAAAGCCGGGAAATTGGGAAGTGTCATGGAGCAACCAAACCATGACCTTTTCATATAGAGCAGATAGAATGCCGACAGATACAGAACTTATACGCCACATAGCCAGTAGAGGAAAATCTTTCCGATATAGGTATACCCTAGGAAATAGGATTACGAGAGTTGGAGAGGTATCACCAGGATACTGTGCACATATCGTACAAGCTGATACGTGTACTAGACAGATGGGAGAATTAGGGTTAGGAGATTTCACATGGAAGATGTGTAATATGGTTATGTCCTACTCCGTCCCATATGTTCTCCCCGATGATGCATATTTCATATGCGGGAGGAAGGCGTATAAGTGGCTTGCCCCAAACTCTGAAGGATTGTGTTATATTGGAAAAGTACTGCCTGAAGTAATGACTGTATCACATGCCAAAATGAAAGATATACAACGTGTTGCCCAAGCTCCTTATACTCACACCCATTACGAGCACGTAGTTAAACGGCACCTGATAGAAAGAACAGAGCATCCGGCCTCTGACATGATCCATGAATCCACCGGGATTCAGTTTCTAATCGCGTTAGACATCACTCGCACCGCCAGAGGAGTGTTGAATTACAAATACATATCTGCGCTCGCAAATTTGTTAGACAATATCACAGAAATGTATGATGACACGTTTAGGTATACTGGAAGAGAACTTCAAGCTTATAAAACAGAACTAGTTCAGCATAGAATGATTCTCAATTATCTCACAGCAGTAACAGGTGGATATTGTGTCACACTGGCAACGCAGTACGGCGTGAAATGTTGCACATATATTACAAATAGTACCGAGGACCCGGTCGAGGTCATAGACCAAAAGATGGACGATATTCTCCAATTGAAGTGGGAATTTCGCAGGAGACACAATCTCACCCTTGCTGCTGTGAGTAATGAGCTGACTGGTTGGGTGTCATGGTTGAACCCGCGAAATTGGTTCTCCGGTTTAGGAGAATGGGCTCAAGGAGTCATAATGGATGTAGGGAAGTTTCTCCTATGTATCTTAGGTGTTATCATAACGATTGGCTTGATATTTAGATGCGGTCAGGCTTTAACGAAGTGCAAACGAAGTACCAGGGTGATGAGTTTAAGGAGTGAGGAAACTGTAATTCCAATGGATTTGATTTATGACCCAAATGTAGAAACAATGATGTGATGAAAATGCGATTTCTACGGTCCGTTTCTTTCACCTGTTTTTCCGTTTTCCTCCAAGGTAAAAAGACCCACTTGGACGAGGAATTTGATGAGCCGATATACAGACAACAGATGGATTAAAGAAGAAGTTTTGACAACCTTATACACAGATTTTTGATGAACTATGCCATAGATCCCCAGTTTCCCTAGAAATTTTAAAAATTACGCTAGCCCAACACTTTTGTAAATCTATGGACATTGACAAAGCTTTTGCTCGCACCTTATGGGCAAAAGCACAAAGAAGACTGCATTCAACAGACACCGAACAAGACTTCAACCGACAAATGTTCATTTACCTGACATAGAATACCACTGCATTTACCATAATTATGTCTTTTCTTCATCTCTACAACCTTCAGGTAATTACACACATAGTATAGGGAATACAGGCACAGATATCAGCAATCACATATTCCCCCATTCATGTATCATCAACTAAAATGTGCTCCCCATTTTGTTCCGAAAAGAGCTCGGTAAAGTTTGACAGCCCATCCACAGACCCGTACCACGGGATAAGAAGGAATTCAAATGTATACTTCGCAATGCCTCGAAGCTTGATTTAAAACACGTACGGCACGATGATACATGACCCCCAAACACGGATTCATACACACATGCTTCTGCTATCTCACTAGGTCATACCCTTTTCCTACCTTCTCCTCTCCTCCCCTACCCAACCATGTAAATGTATTAACCCCTGACATATATTTTTCTCTTTTTGAAATGTTTTAGGAAGTGGCAGTTATTGTTGACTGCCAAAGGGTGGACTGTCAAAGTCAGAAAAATATCACGATGCACACTGTCATATTTGCACCTCATACAGGTCTGCGCTGCGCATGCGCGCGCTCTCCCGTGCGTGCGCATACTCGCTGTTGCGGGCACCCGCGGGCGCGCGGTATGTGCATTTACGGTAGAGTTCGCGTGTTCGTAGCGTGCGACTCAATCGTTACATATTTTCACTATATAATGTATTTTGTAGATCATGGTCCCTTTGATAGATTCTGAAAGTTTGGTTAATGTAGAATGTTCATGGACAGAGAAATCCCCCTTTGTTTGATACGAAGGGTCAGACAGGAGTAATACAGTGGTGTTTAGTATCCATCGGAAGAGTATTTAATTAGCAATATTCCGGTGTTGGTTTGAAGCGGATTAATCGCTCGTGCGAATAGTTATGGACATAAGAAGTTTATGTCCATTTACTATTATTTGCACTTAATTATCCATGCGGCGGGAAACCTAGTTTCCCACCCACCTGAGCAGTTGGAAATCGTCACAGCCCACCTGTATGAATCAACCTATGACCTTTTGTTATAATGCGAGGAGGAATTCCTGTGTCCAATGAACAATGAGATTGTAGGGACCATTGAATTGTATTGTGTGTGGGGCATAAATAGACAAGCCGATCACATCCAGCTCACTCTTCAACGGTTATCATTGCTGAAAATCGGGAGCTGGATGTCCAGAGGCGCATGCGATCTTTCCTTTGTGCGTAAGTTTTCTCCGCAATCATATTGTCTTTCTTGTTGTTATGGGCCATATCTCTCTCTCTCTCTCTCTCTCTCTTCTCCTCTTTCTCTCATAGTCTCTTAAACGTAATAGTATTGTATTGTATTTCCTGTGTAGTTATCTGGTTAGGTAGTCTATGTTATATTGTAGTGTATGACTTGTATTGTATTAATTCTTTTGCAAGTATAACATTCATAATATATATATATTAGGCGTTGGACCCTAAGCACGGTATCTGTGTATTTCTTATAGTGTTAAGTATTCTCAGAGCGTCGGTGACGCTCAAACAGCTTTTAAGTTAATAAGGTTACACTGTGTTGCATCTACACCCTATCTCTGCACTAAGGTTTTACAGCATATTACATTGTTTATGGTTTAGATATAAAGGTTTAACATTGTGAGCGTCTGCGCCGCTCGTGATCTCCTCGTGGTCTCGAGCGTCCGCTACACTCTGATAGCGTAGCATTACGGTAGTCGCTCACCTATAAGTGTGCCCGATACCAACAGCGTATTCTCGTGAGCGTCTGTATCGCTCGAGCAGCCCGCTCCCGATACAGCGTCCGTTACGCTATAGTGAACCATTACGTTAGTCAGCAGCCAATAGCTTGCCTGCCTGTGATCTCTTGGCCGTGAGCGAACGTGACGCTTGAGCGTCTCGACCACGGCTAAGCGATTGTTACGCAACGAGCGTACCCTTACGGTACTCCATACGTAAATAGCGTACAGTGTTCTTAGACCTCATAAAGGGTTTTATATAAGATAAATATTTAGCTTTATCAATTGGCGGCTCGTCCTGTCCTTCACATATCTCTGCTAGGTAATTTCAGCAGACATTATCCATCAGCAAAGGGCGGGAGATCATATTCTTCGCAGTGCTGACGGGATAAGCGTCTGCTTCGCTTAGTAAAGGGTGCTGAAGGAATCCGGAACCGGAGGTAAGAACAACACACTAGTGTCTTTTAAAACTGTTTATTTCTGTCTTGCGTACACACGCACATATCTGCATTTCTTTTTCATTCGTGTATTTTCATATATCACTCTCCTGTTTGCCATTTTATAATTGATAAAACGTGCTAAGAGAGATTTGTCGCTATTTCATAGTTAAAGTGTAAAGGTAATATATAACGGGATAAAGTGTAAAACCCACACGCAACTCTACCTAAGGTATAAGGAGAGATTGGTGTGTTGCACGGTAGACGATCGAGGATCATCTACATTGATAAAACGTGTTAGTTGTGTTATGGTGGACATTGCTTTGCGTACACGTGTCTCCAACAAAGGGCTGAGACTCGCGTACGCAAAAGCCGACGCACGCAGCGTAAATTACGCAACGGAGCGTCCGGGTACGCCCACGTAACTCAAATCACACGATAGTGTTATTGCAACAGGCGGAAAGGTGGCAACGTGGTAAGTAGCGCAAGTCTATTTTTAGTGTCCGAAATTTAGATTAACAGATCCTTCTCCAAATTCACAACACATCTGGTCTAAAGAAAATTTCTGCGCAGAAATAGAAATAGAAGCAAAAGTGTACGTGTGATGAGTGAGTGTTTTGTATATATAAGTTTATACAATTTTACAGGTTGAACCACAAGAAGTCGAGTTCTCGCAGAGGTACATACATGTAAGTGACGTGCATGGTGGCTAGGGAGGCATCTCTGGTTAAACATAAAATTTGAGCAGTAGAGAATAGTAGACCAGGAGGTCATACTACAGACCGGGAGGTCCAGGTACAGCAGACTAAGAAGTCTGCCATAAAAGAGAAAAGGGCACAACCCAGGGGGTTGGTGCAAAACCCATATAGGCCAATAAAGCTCTGGCTGAAGGAATTCGCAGCCGAAATTTTCGATTCCACTGGTCGCTCAGCACATAAGATTAGTTGCTTATGTGCTGAACGATTGTACCGCACGTAATTGTGTACATTAGTTAATCTGACCAGTACCATTTGTGTACAAACCCGGTCGTAAAACTATTTGTACACTCTGATGTGATTTGTGTAATTTTTTATTTTCTGAAGGGAAGTTCGCTGGTCACTCAGGAATTGTCCAACAACCAATAGTTACTGGAAAGAGTAAGTGTTCTGCGGATATCCCTCGCATGTTCCAGTAAATAGAGGTTCATAGGGGCCCTGGGTCGAGTACGCCAGCACTAAGGCAGTGTGTGGGTCGTATTGGTCGGCGTGGGCGAGTGAGTGGGGTACTCGGTAAACCGCCACCGTCAGCCTATCGTGAACATTTTGGTTTTTGTAAGGGTTCGCTGAAGACCCTGAAATAAGGTCAGAGGTGGTGAAAGCAACGCCTGCAAGTTATGGGGGCCAATTGTTCAGGAAGGGGGCGATCAACCTCGGTTCAGGTTGATTCAGTAAACCGACCAGTCGGGTCGGCAAGGTACGTAATGTGTGAAAAATATGGTTCACATACAGAGGTTTTATGTGATGAATGGGAGAGAATGACAGTGCATGACGGGGAGAAATTCCCAAGAGTAGGTAGCTTTAGCCCAGAAGTGTTGCAAAATTTAAGGAGGAGGATATGTCTCATTAAATCAACAAAGAGACGAATCCAACATTATGATTATTTGCAGTTATGGCAACAGGAGGGTGAAATACAGAGAGGATTGGCTCTGGCGGCGGGATCTAATCCTATCAAGAAATTGATAGCGACGGCCCCGCCGCCACCATACATATCAGGAGAGAAATTGGTTGCGGAGAATGACGCATTAGGGTGTAACAAACAAACACTTAGCAACTGTGTAAATGTTAATAAGTTAACCAATGCAAGTATTAACCCGTGCAAGTTGTACCCTGTTTTGAACTTTCCCCAGGAGTGTGATCAAGAGGACGAATCGGCAACAATATCGGCGCTCTCTCTAGCAGCCACCATAGCAGAGACAACAGTAGGCACGGCTCCACCCACGAGATTAGTAACAAAAGCCCCTAGCGGAGGGATAGGTGAGGTCGTATCTACAGGTAAGTACGGCACCATACACTACGCTGAAACCATTTCACCACAGGCTGTAGAACCTACACAGAGTGATGTTAGTAGACTTAATCCTGTTAGGGTAATAGCAGTGCCAAATGGGAAAACTGACACGACAGGAATCACTCCTGTTAGGAACATTGCCATGTACAGCCCATTTTCCCGAATGGAATTAAGAACCATAGTGTTTGAGTTCCCTGACCCTAGTAAAGACTTAGTTGCCAGCCAGAAATACATCAGAGACCTAGGGAACACTTTAGAGCCCAATAACAAAGACTGGCAGGTATTGCTGAGGGCATGTTTACCCTCAAATGTCGACGCAGCTCAATTTTTGGCTGACTGTGGATTAGATCAGGATGTACCTCTTACAGATGTGTACAACAAAGATAACGTAAAAAGAATAAGTTTACAGTTAAAGGAGTATTTCCCAGCAGTAGTTAAGTGGAACAAGATTTTCTCCATTAGACAGAAAGAGTCAGAAACTGCTGCAGAATATTTTCACAGGGCATTACTAGAAATGGCAAAGTACACAGGTATAGAGGACATTAAAACAAACATAAACCATCGAGAAGTAGCAGTATCTGTACTAATGGATGGGTTAAAAGAGACATTAAAGACAAGAGTACAGACCACGCAACCATGTTGGCGAGGTCTGTCGGTGGCTACTTTGAGAGAGGCTGCTATTGATCACGACCGGAATATCACCCGACACAGGGAGTCCCAAGGTGATAAGTTAATGGCCGTAAGTATACAGGCCCTGACCACAAGGCAGCCTTTGTATAAATCACCAAACCCTGTGGGTAAGTCAAATGTGGTAACTTGTTTTTCTTGTCATAGACAGGGACACATGGCACGAGATTGTAGAGTGAAAAATTCACAAAACTCATATAAACCCCCTAGACAACGACACGACACACGACATTGGGAGCAGGGTCCGCAGAAACGGAGTTATGAGCCACATACAGGGGAAACAAAAAGATACCCCCCGAACAGAGACTGGCAAGCCACTGGTAGTTCCCATTTAACCCCTTCACAAGTAGTTGCTGCCAGCGGGATTCAGGAAGGTCACCATACCCAATAGGGGTGTGGCCATACCTGTAATCTGCAGCCAGTAAAATTGATTGCAAGTCTTGGGAGTGAACCTGAAATTGCAATCAATGTAGCTGGTAAATCATTAAACTTTCTTGTAGACACAGGGGCGGCCAAATCAGTGATAAATTCGACAGTGGGCATGAGAACCACTGGTAAGACAATTCCAGCCATAGGAGTAACAGGAGTAGTCCAGCACTACCCTGTTAGCACACCAGCCGAGATTACAGTAGGGCCGTTACATACCAAGCATTCCTTTTTGCTGGCTGCATCGGCACCGACTAATCTCCTGGGAAGAGACTTATTGTGCAAAATGGGGTGCGTCATTTATTGTACTCCTGAAGGTGTATTCTTGGACATACCTGAGAATCACGTTCAGGAAGTGCGAGACATGTTAGACTCCCCGTCAAAATTAATGTCACATACCATTATGACAAATAGGACTCCATCCCAAGTAGAGGAAATGACATCCCAGATACCAGAGTCACTTTGGACTAAAGATGGACAGGACACTGGATTAATGGCAAACGTAGCTCCGGTAGTTGTACAAGTAAAAGATGGTAGGATAGCTCCAAAAATCCCACAGTACCCTCTGAAGCCAGAGGTGGAGTTAGGAGTGTATCCCGTAATAGAGCGCTTGCTACAACAGGGCATTCTGGTAAGAACGTCCAGCACTGCCAATAGTCCCATCTTCCCTGTGAAAAAGAGTGGGGGGAGGGGTTACCGGCTAGTGCAGGATCTAAGGGGGATTAACAAAATAGTTGAGAGTCAGTTCCCCGTAGTGCCAAATCCAGCTGTCATCCTTATGCAAATCTCTCCCACTGCGAAATTTTTCACTGTTATTGACCTCTGCTCCGCTTTCTTTTCGGTACCTCTGCACCCTGACAGTCAATATTTGTTTGCATTCACATACAGAGGAGTCCAATACACATGGACTCGATTACCACAAGGTTTCATAGACAGTCCAAGTATCTTTTCCCAGGCTTTGCATGATTGTTTACAGTCTTTACAACCAGAGAGTGGATCAGTATTAATACAGTACGTGGATGATCTACTACTGTGTTCTGATTCATTGGAAGCATCCCTGAAGGATACGAAACAGCTCCTGTTTCATCTTTCAGACACAGGACACAAGGTTTCCAAAGACAAGTTACAATTATGCCAAACTAAGGTAAAATATTTGGGACACTGTCTAACACAAGGACTGAGACACCTGACCGCTGATAGAATTCAAGCAATTAGAGACATGACTCTGCCACAAACCCAGCAACAGATCAGAACATTTTTAGGAATGTGTGGGTATTGCCGTAACTGGATCCCAGGATTTTCCATTCTAGCATTACCTTTGCAGGAGATGGTTTCCTCAAACAAACCTGATCGGATTTCGCATACAGACGAGTCCGAGATGGCATTTGAGAGACTTAAACAGTGCCTAACGCAGGCACCAGCATTAGGTATGCCGGACTATGGGAAACCCTTTGAGCTGTACGAAACAGAAAGTGCTGGTTGCGCGGCAGGCGTCTTAACCCAAAAGCACGGTGATACCAGCAGGCCAGTAGCATACTACAGCGCTCAGCTAGACACGGTAGCGTGATCCCTCCCCACATGCTTGCGAAGCGTTGCTGCGATAGCATTGCTAGTAACGAAAAGCGAAGATGTAGTGCTAGGTCACAACCTCACAATTCATACACCACATGCAGTGTCAGCCTTGCTAAATTCTGCCCAAACCAGGCACGTCTCATCAGCGCGGTTTACAAGATGGGAATTGGCACTAATGGCCCCCGTAAACATCACCATAAGGAGATGCAGTGCATTAAATCCTGCAACATATCTCCCAGGTGTGCCTGGACAGGCACAAAGGGTGGAGGATGAGAGTGGTGGGGAAGGAGAATTTAACACAAAGGAAGACACACATGATTGTATGGAATATTTGACCCAAAATTTTACCGCAAGGCCTGACATCAGTGACAACCCACTGGAAGATGTAGATCTAACTTTCTACACGGACGGTAGTTGTCACAGACAGTCAGACTCGGGAGACTTGTGTACTGGATACGCAGTCGTAGATGACCAAGGCACCATAGAAGCGGAACCGCTAGGCCCACCTCACTCAGCCCAGGTTGCTGAACTGGTCGCCCTAACCAGAGCATGTGAATTGGCTAAGGGCAAATCAGCCAATATCTACACCGACTCTAGATACGCATTCGGGGTAGTCCATGATTTCGGAGCCCTATGGCGCCTCAGAAATTTCATGACGGCAGCTGGTACACCGATAGCGCATGCAGCTCACATCAAAAGGCTTCTAACAGCGATACAGGAACCCGACAGAGTGGCTGTTATCAAGTGTAAAGCACACACATATAGCCAAGACCCAGTATCGCTTGGTAACAGCCGAGCAGACGAAGCAGCTAAGTTAGCAGCTGGGACCCCCAGACAGACAGACACCACACAACTGATGGTATTTAATATCATCAACACACAGAAGTTGTGTGAGATGCAAAATTTGTGTTCCACACATGAAAAGGCAGTCTGGAAGGCAAAGGGATATGGCCAGGAGTCCTCAGGACTCTGGACGGATGGACAAGGTAAACCGGTGGCCCCCAGAGCATATCTCCCATGTTTAGCTGAGGCAGCTCACGGGCTGACTCATCTGGGCAAGGAGGGAATGTGCAAGTTGATAAGAGCATATTGGTGCGCCCCAGGATTTTCATCTCATGCAGGTAAGAGAGCAATGTCATGCCTTACCTGTTTGAGAAAGAACATCGGAAAGGCAATACCAACAGAACCATCTCATATCCCACCTGCAGGCGGCCCTTTCCAGGTAATACAGATTGACTTCATTCAATTACCCCCTTGTCGAAATTTGAAATATGTACTTGTTTGTATAGATGTGTTCTCAAATTGGGTCGAAGCATTTCCTGCGGCCACAAATACCGCTATGTTTACTGCTAAGAAAATTGTGCAGGAATTTGTATGTAGATATGGTATCCCTAGAATAATTGAAAGTGATAGGGGTACCCATTTTACAGGTGATGTCTTTCAAGGAATGTGTAAGTTGATGGGAATTGATAGCAAGCTGCACACTCCATACCGTCCACAGGCGAGTGCAAAGGTGGAAAGAGTGAACAGCACTATTAAAAATAAACTGAGCAAAGTTATGGCAGAGACAGGATTGACATGGCCAGAAGCTCTACCCATTGTACTGTACAGCATCAGAACCACTCCCAGGTCCCCTCTTAATCTGTCTCCCTTTGAAATCTTGTTTGGTCGACAACCGCATGTTATGATTAACCCTCAGGATGATTTGAAGTGTAACAACGAAGTGACTGTAAAATACTTGATTAACATGAGTAAACAGCTAAGGAATCAAAATGATAATTTGAAGTTAGTGATTCCTGATTTACCAGATAGTAATTGTCATGACATTGAACCTGGGGATTATGTAATGATACGGAATTTTCTACGCTCAGGTTGCCTTATTGACAGATGGGAAGGACCATACCAAGTCTTATTGACTAGCACTACAGCATTGAAGGTTGCCGAGAGAGAGACTTGGGTTCATTCGTCCCATTGTAAGAAGGTTGCTGATCCAGAGAGGTCCCGTGATAAGGAACAGACGGTAGAGGAAGTTGTATCACTGGAGTGTCTGTTCCAGGAGGACTGAGGCGGCACCTGAGCATCGAGAATCACAAGATAAAAAAAAGCAGTTGTCGATTCCCTGTTCCCTTTTATTGTTTTTTCTCCACTTCCCATCCCCTCTCCCTCAAATTATTTTCTCCCCCTTCTCATTCTTCTTCGTTTCCTCCTAAGATGGACTTGCCTCAAGAGACTGTGATCCGGATTTTCCTGTTGACCATGATGTTGACCAGAGCAGTCTGTTCCGGCGAGAGTACCATGGAGGTCGAGAGAGGTTCTGGAATGGGTTCTGATGACAGAGATGGAGGCGTAGTTTTCCGAGAACAACATAATCAACAAGCAAAGGCGAGTATCAGAAAACGATCCGATAGCATTGACCATAGAAGGAATTGTGAAGGATTGTTAGCTGAAGAAAACTGTATCTGTAGGCTTTGTGACAATGTAGTTGAGGATGGGTGCATCAAGAAATGCCAATCCAGTTTTAATATCCACATGGACCGGCATCCCTTGAGTGACTATCACTCCTTAGTGGGTAGTGTGCTAAATCAAACAGATTGTTGGGTATGCTCTCAAGTACCTCAAGGTCATAGCAAATCAGGACTAGTACCATTTCCTTTGACGATAGGGGAGGTACTTGAGCTAAGTGGTGGGAGGCCGGTGGACAGGAGGTTTAATATCTCCAGTCCTCCTAGTTTGAAGCTCCACCAATATCATGTGGATAGATCCCTCATATGTTTTAACATTTCCAATCCCCGAAAGCCGGGAAATTGGGAAGTGTCATGGAGCAACCAAACCATGACCTTTTCATATAGAGCAGATAGAATGCCGACAGATACAGAACTTATACGCCACATAGCCAGTAGAGGAAAATCTTTCCGATATAGGTATACCCTAGGAAATAGGATTACGAGAGTTGGAGAGGTATCACCAGGATACTGTGCACATATCGTACAAGCTGATACGTGTACTAGACAGATGGGAGAATTAGGGTTAGGAGATTTCACATGGAAGATGTGTAATATGGTTATGTCCTACTCCGTCCCATATGTTCTCCCCGATGATGCATATTTCATATGCGGGAGGAAGGCGTATAAGTGGCTTGCCCCAAACTCTGAAGGATTGTGTTATATTGGAAAAGTACTGCCTGAAGTAATGACTGTATCACATGCCAAAATGAAAGATATACAACGTGTTGCCCAAGCTCCTTATACTCACACCCATTACGAGCACGTAGTTAAACGGCACCTGATAGAAAGAACAGAGCATCCGGCCTCTGACATGATCCATGAATCCACCGGGATTCAGTTTCTAATCGCGTTAGACATCACTCGCACCGCCAGAGGAGTGTTGAATTACAAATACATATCTGCGCTCGCAAATTTGTTAGACAATATCACAGAAATGTATGATGACACGTTTAGGTATACTGGAAGAGAACTTCAAGCTTATAAAACAGAACTAGTTCAGCATAGAATGATTCTCAATTATCTCACAGCAGTAACAGGTGGATATTGTGTCACACTGGCAACGCAGTACGGCGTGAAATGTTGCACATATATTACAAATAGTACCGAGGACCCGGTCGAGGTCATAGACCAAAAGATGGACGATATTCTCCAATTGAAGTGGGAATTTCGCAGGAGACACAATCTCACCCTTGCTGCTGTGAGTAATGAGCTGACTGGTTGGGTGTCATGGTTGAACCCGCGAAATTGGTTCTCCGGTTTAGGAGAATGGGCTCAAGGAGTCATAATGGATGTAGGGAAGTTTCTCCTATGTATCTTAGGTGTTATCATAACGATTGGCTTGATATTTAGATGCGGTCAGGCTTTAACGAAGTGCAAACGAAGTACCAGGGTGATGAGTTTAAGGAGTGAGGAAACTGTAATTCCAATGGATTTGATTTATGACCCAAATGTAGAAACAATGATGTGATGAAAATGCGATTTCTACGGTCCGTTTCTTTCACCTGTTTTTCCGTTTTCCTCCAAGGTAAAAAGACCCACTTGGACGAGGAATTTGATGAGCCGATATACAGACAACAGATGGATTAAAGAAGAAGTTTTGACAACCTTATACACAGATTTTTGATGAACTATGCCATAGATCCCCAGTTTCCCTAGAAATTTTAAAAATTACGCTAGCCCAACACTTTTGTAAATCTATGGACATTGACAAAGCTTTTGCTCGCACCTTATGGGCAAAAGCACAAAGAAGACTGCATTCAACAGACACCGAACAAGACTTCAACCGACAAATGTTCATTTACCTGACATAGAATACCACTGCATTTACCATAATTATGTCTTTTCTTCATCTCTACAACCTTCAGGTAATTACACACATAGTATAGGGAATACAGGCACAGATATCAGCAATCACATATTCCCCCATTCATGTATCATCAACTAAAATGTGCTCCCCATTTTGTTCCGAAAAGAGCTCGGTAAAGTTTGACAGCCCATCCACAGACCCGTACCACGGGATAAGAAGGAATTCAAATGTATACTTCGCAATGCCTCGAAGCTTGATTTAAAACACGTACGGCACGATGATACATGACCCCCAAACACGGATTCATACACACATGCTTCTGCTATCTCACTAGGTCATACCCTTTTCCTACCTTCTCCTCTCCTCCCCTACCCAACCATGTAAATGTATTAACCCCTGACATATATTTTTCTCTTTTTGAAATGTTTTAGGAAGTGGCAGTTATTGTTGACTGCCAAAGGGTGGACTGTCAAAGTCAGAAAAATATCACGATGCACACTGTCATATTTGCACCTCATACAGGTCTGCGCTGCGCATGCGCGCGCTCTCCCGTGCGTGCGCATACTCGCTGTTGCGGGCACCCGCGGGCGCGCGGTATGTGCATTTACGGTAGAGTTCGCGTGTTCGTAGCGTGCGACTCAATCGTTACATATTTTCACTATATAATGTATTTTGTAGATCATGGTCCCTTTGATAGATTCTGAAAGTTTGGTTAATGTAGAATGTTCATGGACAGAGAAATCCCCCTTTGTTTGATACGAAGGGTCAGACAGGAGTAATACAGTGGTGTTTAGTATCCATCGGAAGAGTATTTAATTAGCAATATTCCGGTGTTGGTTTGAAGCGGATTAATCGCTCGTGCGAATAGTTATGGACATAAGAAGTTTATGTCCATTTACTATTATTTGCACTTAATTATCCATGCGGCGGGAAACCTAGTTTCCCACCCACCTGAGCAGTTGGAAATCGTCACAGCCCACCTGTATGAATCAACCTATGACCTTTTGTTATAATGCGAGGAGGAATTCCTGTGTCCAATGAACAATGAGATTGTAGGGACCATTGAATTGTATTGTGTGTGGGGCATAAATAGACAAGCCGATCACATCCAGCTCACTCTTCAACGGTTATCATTGCTGAAAATCGGGAGCTGGATGTCCAGAGGCGCATGCGATCGTTTCCTTTGTGCGTAAGTTTTCTCCGCAATCATATTGTCTTTCTTGTTGTTATGGGCCATATCTCTCTCTCTCTCTCTTCTCCTCTTTCTCTCGTAGTCTCTTAAACGTAATAGTATTGTATTGTATTTCCTGTGTAGTTATCTGGTTAGGTAGTCTATGTTATATTGTAGTGTATGACTTGTATTGTATTAATTCTTTTGCAAGTATAACATTCATAATATATATATTAGGCGTTGGACCCTAAGCACGGTATCTGTGTATTTCTTATAGTGTTAAGTATTCTCAGAGCGTCGGTGACGCTCAAACAGCTTTTAAGTTAATAAGGTTACACTGTGTTGCATCTACACCCTATCTCTGCACTAAGGTTTTACAGCATATTACATTGTTTATGGTTTAGATATAAAGGTTTAACATTGTGAGCGTCTGCGCCGCTCGTGATCTCCTCATGGTCTCGAGCGTCCGCTACACTCTGATAGCGTAGCATTACGGTAGTCGCTCACCTATAAGTGTGCCCGATACCAACAGCGTATTCTCGTGAGCGTCTGTATCGCTCGAGCAGCCCGCTCCCGATACAGCGTCCGTTACGCTATAGTGAACCATTACGTTAGTCAGCAGCCAATAGCTTGCCTGCCTGTGATCTCTTGGCCGTGAGCGAACGTGACGCTTGAGCGTCTCGACCACGGCTAAGCGATTGTTACGCAACGAGCGTACCCTTACGGTACTCCATACGTAAATAGCGTACAGTGTTCTTAGACCTCATAAAGGGTTTTATATAAGATAAATATTTAGCTTTATCAATTGGCGGCTCGTCCTGTCCTTCACATATCTCTGCTAGGTAATTTCAGCAGACATTATCCATCAGCAAAGGGCGGGAGATCATATTCTTCGCAGTGCTGACGGGATAAGCGTCTGCTTCGCTTAGTAAAGGGTGCTGAAGGAATCCGGAACCGGAGGTAAGAACAACACACTAGTGTCTTTTAAAACTGTTTATTTCTGTCTTGCGTACACACGCACATATCTGCATTTCTTTTTCATTCGTGTATTTTCATATATCACTCTCCTGTTTGCCATTTTATAATTGATAAAACGTGCTAAGAGAGATTTGTCGCTATTTCATAGTTAAAGTGTAAAGGTAATATATAACGGGATAAAGTGTAAAACCCACACGCAACTCTACCTAAGGTATAAGGAGAGATTGGTGTGTTGCACGGTAGACGATCGAGGATCATCTACATTGATAAAACGTGTTAGTTGTGTTATGGTGGACATTGCTTTGCGTACACGTGTCTCCAACAAAGGGCTGAGACTCGCGTACGCAAAAGCCGACGCACGCAGCGTAAATTACGCAACGGAGCGTCCGGGTACGCCCACGTAACTCAAATCACACGATAGTGTTATTGCAACAGGCGGAAAGGTGGCAACGTGGTAAGTAGCGCAAGTCTATTTTTAGTGTCCGAAATTTAGATTAACAGATCCTTCTCCAAATTCACAACACATCTGGTCTAAAGAAAATTTCTGCGCAGAAATAGAAATAGAAGCAAAAGTGTACGTGTGATGAGTGAGTGTTTTGTATATATAAGTTTATACAATTTTACAGGTTGAACCACAAGAAGTCGAGTTCTCGCAGAGGTACATACATGTAAGTGACGTGCATGGTGGCTAGGGAGGCATCTCTGGTTAAACATAAAATTTGAGCAGTAGAGAATAGTAGACCAGGAGGTCATACTACAGACCGGGAGGTCCAGGTACAGCAGACTAAGAAGTCTGCCATAAAAGAGAAAAGGGCACAACCCAGGGGGTTGGTGCAAAACCCATATAGGCCAATAAAGCTCTGGCTGAAGGAATTCGCAGCCGAAATTTTCGATTCCACTGGTCGCTCAGCACATAAGATTAGTTGCTTATGTGCTGAACGATTGTACCGCACGTAATTGTGTACATTAGTTAATCTGACCAGTACCATTTGTGTACAAACCCGGTCGTAAAACTATTTGTACACTCTGATGTGATTTGTGTAATTTTTTATTTTCTGAAGGGAAGTTCGCTGGTCACTCAGGAATTGTCCAACAACCAATAGTTACTGGAAAGAGTAAGTGTTCTGCGGATATCCCTCGCATGTTCCAGTAAATAGAGGTTCATAGGGGCCCTGGGTCGAGTACGCCAGCACTAAGGCAGTGTGTGGGTCGTATTGGTCGGCGTGGGCGAGTGAGTGGGGTACTCGGTAAACCGCCACCGTCAGCCTATCGTGAACATTTTGGTTTTTGTAAGGGTTCGCTGAAGACCCTGAAATAAGGTCAGAGGTGGTGAAAGCAACGCCTGCAAGTTATGGGGGCCAATTGTTCAGGAAGGGGGCGATCAACCTCGGTTCAGGTTGATTCAGTAAACCGACCAGTCGGGTCGGCAAGGTACGTAATGTGTGAAAAATATGGTTCACATACAGAGGTTTTATGTGATGAATGGGAGAGAATGACAGTGCATGACGGGGAGAAATTCCCAAGAGTAGGTAGCTTTAGCCCAGAAGTGTTGCAAAATTTAAGGAGGAGGATATGTCTCATTAAATCAACAAAGAGACGAATCCAACATTATGATTATTTGCAGTTATGGCAACAGGAGGGTGAAATACAGAGAGGATTGGCTCTGGCGGCGGGATCTAATCCTATCAAGAAATTGATAGCGACGGCCCCGCCGCCACCATACATATCAGGAGAGAAATTGGTTGCGGAGAATGACGCATTAGGGTGTAACAAACAAACACTTAGCAACTGTGTAAATGTTAATAAGTTAACCAATGCAAGTATTAACCCGTGCAAGTTGTACCCTGTTTTGAACTTTCCCCAGGAGTGTGATCAAGAGGACGAATCGGCAACAATATCGGCGCTCTCTCTAGCAGCCACCATAGCAGAGACAACAGTAGGCACGGCTCCACCCACGAGATTAGTAACAAAAGCCCCTAGCGGAGGGATAGGTGAGGTCGTATCTACAGGTAAGTACGGCACCATACACTACGCTGAAACCATTTCACCACAGGCTGTAGAACCTACACAGAGTGATGTTAGTAGACTTAATCCTGTTAGGGTAATAGCAGTGCCAAATGGGAAAACTGACACGACAGGAATCACTCCTGTTAGGAACATTGCCATGTACAGCCCATTTTCCCGAATGGAATTAAGAACCATAGTGTTTGAGTTCCCTGACCCTAGTAAAGACTTAGTTGCCAGCCAGAAATACATCAGAGACCTAGGGAACACTTTAGAGCCCAATAACAAAGACTGGCAGGTATTGCTGAGGGCATGTTTACCCTCAAATGTCGACGCAGCTCAATTTTTGGCTGACTGTGGATTAGATCAGGATGTACCTCTTACAGATGTGTACAACAAAGATAACGTAAAAAGAATAAGTTTACAGTTAAAGGAGTATTTCCCAGCAGTAGTTAAGTGGAACAAGATTTTCTCCATTAGACAGAAAGAGTCAGAAACTGCTGCAGAATATTTTCACAGGGCATTACTAGAAATGGCAAAGTACACAGGTATAGAGGACATTAAAACAAACATAAACCATCGAGAAGTAGCAGTATCTGTACTAATGGATGGGTTAAAAGAGACATTAAAGACAAGAGTACAGACCACGCAACCATGTTGGCGAGGTCTGTCGGTGGCTACTTTGAGAGAGGCTGCTATTGATCACGACCGGAATATCACCCGACACAGGGAGTCCCAAGGTGATAAGTTAATGGCCGTAAGTATACAGGCCCTGACCACAAGGCAGCCTTTGTATAAATCACCAAACCCTGTGGGTAAGTCAAATGTGGTAACTTGTTTTTCTTGTCATAGACAGGGACACATGGCACGAGATTGTAGAGTGAAAAATTCACAAAACTCATATAAACCCCCTAGACAACGACACGACACACGACATTGGGAGCAGGGTCCGCAGAAACGGAGTTATGAGCCACATACAGGGGAAACAAAAAGATACCCCCCGAACAGAGACTGGCAAGCCACTGGTAGTTCCCATTTAACCCCTTCACAAGTAGTTGCTGCCAGCGGGATTCAGGAAGGTCACCATACCCAATAGGGGTGTGGCCATACCTGTAATCTGCAGCCAGTAAAATTGATTGCAAGTCTTGGGAGTGAACCTGAAATTGCAATCAATGTAGCTGGTAAATCATTAAACTTTCTTGTAGACACAGGGGCGGCCAAATCAGTGATAAATTCGACAGTGGGCATGAGAACCACTGGTAAGACAATTCCAGCCATAGGAGTAACAGGAGTAGTCCAGCACTACCCTGTTAGCAAACCAGCCGAGATTACAGTAGGGCCGTTACATACCAAGCATTCCTTTTTGCTGGCTGCATCGGCACCGACTAATCTCCTGGGAAGAGACTTATTGTGCAAAATGGGGTGCGTCATTTATTGTACTCCTGAAGGTGTATTCTTGGACATACCTGAGAATCACGTTCAGGAAGTGCGAGACATGTTAGACTCCCCGTCAAAATTAATGTCACATACCATTATGACAAATAGGACTCCATCCCAAGTAGAGGAAATGACATCCCAGATACCAGAGTCACTTTGGACTAAAGATGGACAGGACACTGGATTAATGGCAAACGTAGCTCCGGTAGTTGTACAAGTAAAAGATGGTAGGATAGCTCCAAAAATCCCACAGTACCCTCTGAAGCCAGAGGTGGAGTTAGGAGTGTATCCCGTAATAGAGCGCTTGCTACAACAGGGCATTCTGGTAAGAACGTCCAGCACTGCCAATAGTCCCATCTTCCCTGTGAAAAAGAGTGGGGGGAGGGGTTACCGGCTAGTGCAGGATCTAAGGGGGATTAACAAAATAGTTGAGAGTCAGTTCCCCGTAGTGCCAAATCCAGCTGTCATCCTTATGCAAATCTCTCCCACTGCGAAATTTTTCACTGTTATTGACCTCTGCTCCGCTTTCTTTTCGGTACCTCTGCACCCTGACAGTCAATATTTGTTTGCATTCACATACAGAGGAGTCCAATACACATGGACTCGATTACCACAAGGTTTCATAGACAGTCCAAGTATCTTTTCCCAGGCTTTGCATGATTGTTTACAGTCTTTACAACCAGAGAGTGGATCAGTATTAATACAGTACGTGGATGATCTACTACTGTGTTCTGATTCATTGGAAGCATCCCTGAAGGATACGAAACAGCTCCTGTTTCATCTTTCAGACACAGGACACAAGGTTTCCAAAGACAAGTTACAATTATGCCAAACTAAGGTAAAATATTTGGGACACTGTCTAACACAAGGACTGAGACACCTGACCGCTGATAGAATTCAAGCAATTAGAGACATGACTCTGCCACAAACCCAGCAACAGATCAGAACATTTTTAGGAATGTGTGGGTATTGCCGTAACTGGATCCCAGGATTTTCCATTCTAGCATTACCTTTGCCGGAGATGGTTTCCTCAAACAAACCTGATCGGATTTCGCATACAGACGAGTCCGAGATGGCATTTGAGAGACTTAAACAGTGCCTAACGCAGGCACCAGCATTAGGTATGCCAGACTATGGGAAACCCTTTGAGCTGTACGAAACAGAAAGTGCTGGTTGCGCGGCAGGCGTCTTAACCCAAAAGCACGGTGATACCAGCAGGCCAGTAGCATACTACAGCGCTCAGCTAGACACGGTAGCGTGATCCCTCCCCACATGCTTGCGAAGCGTTGCTGCGATAGCATTGCTAGTAACGAAAAGCGAAGATGTAGTGCTAGGTCACAACCTCACAATTCATACACCACATGCAGTGTCAGCCTTGCTAAATTCTGCCCAAACCAGGCACGTCTCATCAGCGCGGTTTACAAGATGGGAATTGGCACTAATGGCCCCCGTAAACATCACCATAAGGAGATGCAGTGCATTAAATCCTGCAACATATCTCCCAGGTGTGCCTGGACAGGCACAAAGGGTGGAGGATGAGAGTGGTGGGGAAGGAGAATTTAACACAAAGGAAGACACACATGATTGTATGGAATATTTGACCCAAAATTTTACCGCAAGGCCTGACATCAGTGACAACCCACTGGAAGATGTAGATCTAACTTTCTACACGGACGGTAGTTGTCACAGACAGTCAGACTCGGGAGACTTGTGTACTGGATACGCAGTCGTAGATGACCAAGGCACCATAGAAGCGGAACCGCTAGGCCCACCTCACTCAGCCCAGGTTGCTGAACTGGTCGCCCTAACCAGAGCATGTGAATTGGCTAAGGGCAAATCAGCCAATATCTACACCGACTCTAGATACGCATTCGGGGTAGTCCATGATTTCGGAGCCCTATGGCGCCTCAGAAATTTCATGACGGCAGCTGGTACACCGATAGCGCATGCAGCTCACATCAAAAGGCTTCTAACAGCGATACAGGAACCCGACAGAGTGGCTGTTATCAAGTGTAAAGCACACACATATAGCCAAGACCCAGTATCGCTTGGTAACAGCCGAGCAGACGAAGCAGCTAAGTTAGCAGCTGGGACCCCCAGACAGACAGACACCACACAACTGATGGTATTTAATATCATCAACACACAGAAGTTGTGTGAGATGCAAAATTTGTGTTCCACACAGGAAAAGGCAGTCTGGAAGGCAAAGGGATATGGCCAGGAGTCCTCAGGACTCTGGACGGATGGACAAGGTAAACCGGTGGCCCCCAGAGCATATCTCCCATGTTTAGCTGAGGCAGCTCACGGGCTGACTCATCTGGGCAAGGAGGGAATGTGCAAGTTGATAAGAGCATATTGGTGCGCCCCAGGATTTTCATCTCATGCAGGTAAGAGAGCAATGTCATGCCTTACCTGTTTGAGAAAGAACATCGGAAAGGCAATACCAACAGAACCATCTCATATCCCACCTGCAGGCGGCCCTTTCCAGGTAATACAGATTGACTTCATTCAATTACCCCCTTGTCGAAATTTGAAATATGTACTTGTTTGTATAGATGTGTTCTCAAATTGGGTCGAAGCATTTCCTGCGGCCACAAATACCGCTATGTTTACTGCTAAGAAAATTGTGCAGGAATTTGTATGTAGATATGGTATCCCTAGAATAATTGAAAGTGATAGGGGTACCCATTTTACAGGTGATGTCTTTCAAGGAATGTGTAAGTTGATGGGAATTGATAGCAAGCTGCACACTCCATACCGTCCACAGGCGAGTGCAAAGGTGGAAAGAGTGAACAGCACTATTAAAAATAAACTGAGCAAAGTTATGGCAGAGACAGGATTGACATGGCCAGAAGCTCTACCCATTGTACTGTACAGCATCAGAACCACTCCCAGGTCCCCTCTTAATCTGTCTCCCTTTGAAATCTTGTTTGGTCGACAACCGCATGTTATGATTAACCCTCAGGATGATTTGAAGTGTAACAACGAAGTGACTGTAAAATACTTGATTAACATGAGTAAACAGCTAAGGAATCAAAATGATAATTTGAAGTTAGTGATTCCTGATTTACCAGATAGTAATTGTCATGACATTGAACCTGGGGATTATGTAATGATACGGAATTTTCTACGCTCAGGTTGCCTTATTGACAGATGGGAAGGACCATACCAAGTCTTATTGACTAGCACTACAGCATTGAAGGTTGCCGAGAGAGAGACTTGGGTTCATTCGTCCCATTGTAAGAAGGTTGCTGATCCAGAGAGGTCCCGTGATAAGGAACAGACGGTAGAGGAAGTTGTATCACTGGAGTGTCTGTTCCAGGAGGACTGAGGCGGCACCTGAGCATCGAGAATCACAAGATAAAAAAAAGCAGTTGTCGATTCCCTGTTCCCTTTTATTGTTTTTTCTCCACTTCCCATCCCCTCTCCCTCAAATTATTTTCTCCCCCTTCTCATTCTTCTTCGTTTCCTCCTAAGATGGACTTGCCTCAAGAGACTGTGATCCGGATTTTCCTGTTGACCATGATGTTGACCAGAGCAGTCTGTTCCGGCGAGAGTACCATGGAGGTCGAGAGAGGTTCTGGAATGGGTTCTGATGACAGAGATGGAGGCGTAGTTTTCCGAGAACAACATAATCAACAAGCAAAGGCGAGTATCAGAAAACGATCCGATAGCATTGACCATAGAAGGAATTGTGAAGGATTGTTAGCTGAAGAAAACTGTATCTGTAGGCTTTGTGACAATGTAGTTGAGGATGGGTGCATCAAGAAATGCCAATCCAGTTTTAATATCCACATGGACCGGCATCCCTTGAGTGACTATCACTCCTTAGTGGGTAGTGTGCTAAATCAAACAGATTGTTGGGTATGCTCTCAAGTACCTCAAGGTCATAGCAAATCAGGACTAGTACCATTTCCTTTGACGATAGGGGAGGTACTTGAGCTAAGTGGTGGGAGGCCGGTGGACAGGAGGTTTAATATCTCCAGTCCTCCTAGTTTGAAGCTCCACCAATATCATGTGGATAGATCCCTCATATGTTTTAACATTTCCAATCCCCGAAAGCCGGGAAATTGGGAAGTGTCATGGAGCAACCAAACCATGACCTTTTCATATAGAGCAGATAGAATGCCGACAGATACAGAACTTATACGCCACATAGCCAGTAGAGGAAAATCTTTCCGATATAGGTATACCCTAGGAAATAGGATTACGAGAGTTGGAGAGGTATCACCAGGATACTGTGCACATATCGTACAAGCTGATACGTGTACTAGACAGATGGGAGAATTAGGGTTAGGAGATTTCACATGGAAGATGTGTAATATGGTTATGTCCTACTCCGTCCCATATGTTCTCCCCGATGATGCATATTTCATATGCGGGAGGAAGGCGTATAAGTGGCTTGCCCCAAACTCTGAAGGATTGTGTTATATTGGAAAAGTACTGCCTGAAGTAATGACTGTATCACATGCCAAAATGAAAGATATACACCGTGTTGCCCAAGCTCCTTATACTCACACCCATTACGAGCACGTAGTTAAACGGCACCTGATAGAAAGAACAGAGCATCCGGCCTCTGACATGATCCATGAATCCACCGGGATTCAGTTTCTAATCGCGTTAGACATCACTCGCACCGCCAGAGGAGTGTTGAATTACAAATACATATCTGCGCTCGCAAATTTGTTAGACAATATCACAGAAATGTATGATGACACGTTTAGGTATACTGGAAGAGAACTTCAAGCTTATAAAACAGAACTAGTTCAGCATAGAATGATTCCCAATTATCTCACAGCAGTAACAGGTGGATATTGTGTCACACTGGCAACGCAGTACGGCGTGAAATGTTGCACATATATTACAAATAGTACCGAGGACCCGGTCGAGGTCATAGACCAAAAGATGGACGATATTCTCCAATTGAAGTGGGAATTTCGCAGGAGACACAATCTCACCCTTGCTGCTGTGAGTAATGAGCTGACTGGTTGGGTGTCATGGTTGAACCCGCGAAATTGGTTCTCCGGTTTAGGAGAATGGGCTCAAGGAGTCATAATGGATGTAGGGAAGTTTCTCCTATGTATCTTAGGTGTTATCATAACGATTGGCTTGATATTTAGATGCGGTCAGGCTTTAACGAAGTGCAAACGAAGTACCAGGGTGATGAGTTTAAGGAGTGAGGAAACTGTAATTCCAATGGATTTGATTTATGACCCAAATGTAGAAACAATGATGTGATGAAAATGCGATTTCTACGGTCCGTTTCTTTCACCTGTTTTTCCGTTTTCCTCCAAGGTAAAAAGACCCACTTGGACGAGGAATTTGATGAGCCGATATACAGACAACAGATGGATTAAAGAAGAAGTTTTGACAACCTTATACACAGATTTTTGATGAACTATGCCATAGATCCCCAGTTTCCCTAGAAATTTTAAAAATTACGCTAGCCCAACACTTTTGTAAATCTATGGACATTGACAAAGCTTTTGCTCGCACCTTATGGGCAAAAGCACAAAGAAGACTGCATTCAACAGACACCGAACAAGACTTCAACCGACAAATGTTCATTTACCTGACATAGAATACCACTGCATTTACCATAATTATGTCTTTTCTTCATCTCTACAACCTTCAGGTAATTACACACATAGTATAGGGAATACAGGCACAGATATCAGCAATCACATATTCCCCCATTCATGTATCATCAACTAAAATGTGCTCCCCATTTTGTTCCGAAAAGAGCTCGGTAAAGTTTGACAGCCCATCCACAGACCCGTACCACGGGATAAGAAGGAATTCAAATGTATACTTCGCAATGCCTCGAAGCTTGATTTAAAACACGTACGGCACGATGATACATGACCCCCAAACACGGATTCATACACACATGCTTCTGCTATCTCACTAGGTCATACCCTTTTCCTACCTTCTCCTCTCCTCCCCTACCCAACCATGTAAATGTATTAACCCCTGACATATATTTTTCTCTTTTTGAAATGTTTTAGGAAGTGGCAGTTATTGTTGACTGCCAAAGGGTGGACTGTCAAAGTCAGAAAAATATCACGATGCACACTGCCATATTTGCACCTCATACAGGTCTGCGCTGCGCATGCGCGCGCTCTCCCGTGCGTGCGCATACTCGCTGTTGCGGGCACCCGCGGGCGCGCGGTATGTGCATTTACGGTAGAGTTCGCGTGTTCGTAGCGTGCGACTCAATCGTTACATATTTTCACTATATAATGTATTTTGTAGATCATGGTCCCTTTGATAGATTCTGAAAGTTTGGTTAATGTAGAATGTTCATGGACAGAGAAATCCCCCTTTGTTTGATACGAAGGGTCAGACAGGAGTAATACAGTGGTGTTTAGTATCCATCGGAAGAGTATTTAATTAGCAATATTCCGGTGTTGGTTTGAAGCGGATTAATCGCTCGTGCGAATAGTTATGGACATAAGAAGTTTATGTCCATTTACTATTATTTGCACTTAATTATCCATGCGGCGGGAAACCTAGTTTCCCACCCACCTGAGCAGTTGGAAATCGTCACAGCCCACCTGTATGAATCAACCTATGACCTTTTGTTATAATGCGAGGAGGAATTCCTGTGTCCAATGAACAATGAGATTGTAGGGACCATTGAATTGTATTGTGTGTGGGGCATAAATAGACAAGCCGATCACATCCAGCTCACTCTTCAACGGTTATCATTGCTGAAAATCGGGAGCTGGATGTCCAGAGGCGCATGCGATCGTTTCCTTTGTGCGTAAGTTTTCTCCGCAATCATATTGTCTTTCTTGTTGTTATGGGCCATATCTCTCTCTCTCTCTCTTCTCCTCTTTCTCTCATAGTCTCTTAAACGTAATAGTATTGTATTGTATTTCCTGTGTAGTTATCTGGTTAGGTAGTCTATGTTATATTGTAGTGTATGACTTGTATTGTATTAATTCTTTTGCAAGTATAACATTCATAATATATATATTAGGCGTTGGACCCTAAGCACGGTATCTGTGTATTTCTTATAGTGTTAAGTATTCTCAGAGCGTCGGTGACGCTCAAACAGCTTTTAAGTTAATAAGGTTACACTGTGTTGCATCTACACCCTATCTCTGCACTAAGGTTTTACAGCATATTACATTGTTTATGGTTTAGATATAAAGGTTTAACATTGTGAGCGTCTGCGCCGCTCGTGATCTCCTCGTGGTCTCGAGCGTCCGCTACACTCTGATAGCGTAGCATTACGGTAGTCGCTCACCTATAAGTGTGCCCGATACCAACAGCGTATTCTCGTGAGCGTCTGTATCGCTCGAGCAGCCCGCTCCCGATACAGCGTCCGTTACGCTATAGTGAACCATTACGTTAGTCAGCAGCCAATAGCTTGCCTGCCTGTGATCTCTTGGCCGTGAGCGAACGTGACGCTTGAGCGTCTCGACCACGGCTAAGCGATTGTTACGCAACGAGCGTACCCTTACGGTACTCCATACGTAAATAGCGTACAGTGTTCTTAGACCTCATAAAGGGTTTTATATAAGATAAATATTTAGCTTTATCAATTGGCGGCTCGTCCTGTCCTTCACATATCTCTGCTAGGTAATTTCAGCAGACATTATCCATCAGCAAAGGGCGGGAGATCATATTCTTCGCAGTGCTGACGGGATAAGCGTCTGCTTCGCTTAGTAAAGGGTGCTGAAGGAATCCGGAACCGGAGGTAAGAACAACACACTAGTGTCTTTTAAAACTGTTTATTTCTGTCTTGCGTACACACGCACATATCTGCATTTCTTTTTCATTCGTGTATTTTCATATATCACTCTCCTGTTTGCCATTTTATAATTGATAAAACGTGCTAAGAGAGATTTGTCGCTATTTCATAGTTAAAGTGTAAAGGTAATATATAACGGGATAAAGTGTAAAACCCACACGCAACTCTACCTAAGGTATAAGGAGAGATTGGTGTGTTGCACGGTAGACGATCGAGGATCATCTACATTGATAAAACGTGTTAGTTGTGTTATGGTGGACATTGCTTTGCGTACACGTGTCTCCAACAAAGGGCTGAGACTCGCGTACGCAAAAGCCGACGCACGCAGCGTAAATTACGCAACGGAGCGTCCGGGTACGCCCACGTAACTCAAATCACACGATAGTGTTATTGCAACAGGCGGAAAGGTGGCAACGTGGTAAGTAGCGCAAGTCTATTTTTAGTGTCCGAAATTTAGATTCACAGATCCTTCTCCAAATTCACAACACATCTGGTCTAAAGAAAATTTCTGCGCAGAAATAGAAATAGAAGCAAAAGTGTACGTGTGATGAGTGAGTGTTTTGTATATATAAGTTTATACAATTTTACAGGTTGAACCACAAGAAGTCGAGTTCTCGCAGAGGTACATACATGTAAGTGACGTGCATGGTGGCTAGGGAGGCATCTCTGGTTAAACATAAAATTTGAGCAGTAGAGAATAGTAGACCAGGAGGTCATACTACAGACCGGGAGGTCCAGGTACAGCAGACTAAGAAGTCTGCCATAAAAGAGAAAAGGGCACAACCCAGGGGGTTGGTGCAAAACCCATATAGGCCAATAAAGCTCTGGCTGAAGGAATTCGCAGCCGAAATTTTCGATTCCACTGGTCGCTCAGCACATAAGATTAGTTGCTTATGTGCTGAACGATTGTACCGCACGTAATTGTGTACATTAGTTAATCTGACCAGTACCATTTGTGTACAAACCCGGTCGTAAAACTATTTGTACACTCTGATGTGATTTGTGTAATTTTTTATTTTCTGAAGGGAAGTTCGCTGGTCACTCAGGAATTGTCCAACAACCAATAGTTACTGGAAAGAGTAAGTGTTCTGCGGATATCCCTCGCATGTTCCAGTAAATAGAGGTTCATAGGGGCCCTGGGTCGAGTACGCCAGCACTAAGGCAGTGTGTGGGTCGTATTGGTCGGCGTGGGCGAGTGAGTGGGGTACTCGGTAAACCGCCACCGTCAGCCTATCGTGAACATTTTGGTTTTTGTAAGGGTTCGCTGAAGACCCTGAAATAAGGTCAGAGGTGGTGAAAGCAACGCCTGCAAGTTATGGGGGCCAATTGTTCAGGAAGGGGGCGATCAACCTCGGTTCAGGTTGATTCAGTAAACCGACCAGTCGGGTCGGCAAGGTACGTAATGTGTGAAAAATATGGTTCACATACAGAGGTTTTATGTGATGAATGGGAGAGAATGACAGTGCATGACGGGGAGAAATTCCCAAGAGTAGGTAGCTTTAGCCCAGAAGTGTTGCAAAATTTAAGGAGGAGGATATGTCTCATTAAATCAACAAAGAGACGAATCCAACATTATGATTATTTGCAGTTATGGCAACAGGAGGGTGAAATACAGAGAGGATTGGCTCTGGCGGCGGGATCTAATCCTATCAAGAAATTGATAGCGACGGCCCCGCCGCCACCATACATATCAGGAGAGAAATTGGTTGCGGAGAATGACGCATTAGGGTGTAACAAACAAACACTTAGCAACTGTGTAAATGTTAATAAGTTAACCAATGCAAGTATTAACCCGTGCAAGTTGTACCCTGTTTTGAACTTTCCCCAGGAGTGTGATCAAGAGGACGAATCGGCAACAATATCGGCGCTCTCTCTAGCAGCCACCATAGCAGAGACAACAGTAGGCACGGCTCCACCCACGAGATTAGTAACAAAAGCCCCTAGCGGAGGGATAGGTGAGGTCGTATCTACAGGTAAGTACGGCACCATACACTACGCTGAAACCATTTCACCACAGGCTGTAGAACCTACACAGAGTGATGTTAGTAGACTTAATCCTGTTAGGGTAATAGCAGTGCCAAATGGGAAAACTGACACGACAGGAATCACTCCTGTTAGGAACATTGCCATGTACAGCCCATTTTCCCGAATGGAATTAAGAACCATAGTGTCTGAGTTCCCTGACCCTAGGAAAGACTTAGTTGCCAGCCAGAAATACATCAGAGACCTAGGGAACACTTTAGAGCCCAATAACAAAGACTGGCAGGTATTGCTGAGGGCATGTTTACCCTCAAATGTCGACGCAGCTCAATTTTTGGCTGACTGTGGATTAGATCAGGATGTACCTCTTACAGATGTGTACAACAAAGATAACGTAAAAAGAATAAGTTTACAGTTAAAGGAGTATTTCCCAGCAGTAGTTAAGTGGAACAAGATTTTCTCCATTAGACAGAAAGAGTCAGAAACTGCTGCAGAATATTTTCACAGGGCATTACTAGAAATGGCAAAGTACACAGGTATAGAGGACATTAAAACAAACATAAACCATCGAGAAGTAGCAGTATCTGTACTAATGGATGGGTTAAAAGACATTAAAGACAAGAGTACAGACCACGCAACCATGTTGGCGAGGTCTGTCGGTGGCTACTTTGAGAGAGGCTGCTATTGATCACGACCGGAATATCACCCGACACAGGGAGTCCCAAGGTGATAAGTTAATGGCCGTAAGTATACAGGCCCTGACCACAAGGCAGCCTTTGTATAAATCACCAAACCCTGTGGGTAAGTCAAATGTGGTAACTTGTTTTTCTTGTCATAGACAGGGACACATGGCACGAGATTGTAGAGTGAAAAATTCACAAAACTCATATAAACCCCCTAGACAACGACACGACACACGACATTGGGAGCAGGGTCCGCAGAAACGGAGTTATGAGCCACATACAGGGGAAACAAAAAGATACCCCCCGAACAGAGACTGGCAAGCCACTGGTAGTTCCCATTTAACCCCTTCACAAGTAGTTGCTGCCAGCGGGATTCAGGGAGGTCACCATACCCAATAGGGGTGTGGCCATACCTGTAATCTGCAGCCAGTAAAATTGATTGCAAGTCTTGGGAGTGAACCTGAAATTGCAATCAATGTAGCTGGTAAATCATTAAACTTTCTTGTAGACACAGGGGCGGCCAAATCAGTGATAAATTCGACAGTGGGCATGAGAACCACTGGTAAGACAATTCCAGCCATAGGAGTAACAGGAGTAGTCCAGCACTACCCTGTTAGCAAACCAGCCGAGATTACAGTAGGGCCGTTACATACCAAGCATTCCTTTTTGCTGGCTGCATCGGCACCGACTAATCTCCTGGAAAGAGACTTATTGTGCAAAATGGGGTGCGTCATTTATTGTACTCCTGAAGGTGTATTCTTGGACATACCTGAGAATCACGCTCAGGAAGTGCGAGACATGTTAGACTCCCCGTCAAAATTAATGTCACATACCATTATGACAAATAGGACTCCATCCCAAGTAGAGGAAATGACATCCCAGATACCAGAGTCACTTTGGACTAAAGATGGACAGGACACTGGATTAATGGCAAACGTAGCTCCGGTAGTTGTACAAGTAAAAGATGGTAGGATAGCTCCAAAAATCCCACAGTACCCTCTGAAGCCAGAGGTGGAGTTAGGAGTGTATCCCGTAATAGAGCGCTTGCTACAACAGGGCATTCTGGTAAGAACGTCCAGCACTGCCAATAGTCCCATCTTCCCTGTGAAAAAGAGTGGGGGGAGGGGTTACCGGCTAGTGCAGGATCTAAGGGGGATTAACAAAATAGTTGAGAGTCAGTTCCCCGTAGTGCCAAATCCAGCTGTCATCCTTATGCAAATCTCTCCCACTGCGAAATTTTTCACTGTTATTGACCTCTGCTCCGCTTTCTTTTCGGTACCTCTGCACCCTGACAGTCAATATTTGTTTGCATTCACATACAGAGGAGTCCAATACACATGGACTCGATTACCACAAGGTTTCATAGACAGTCCAAGTATCTTTTCCCAGGCTTTGCATGATTGTTTACAGTCTTTACAACCAGAGAGTGGATCAGTATTAATACAGTACGTGGATGATCTACTACTGTGTTCTGATTCATTGGAAGCATCCCTGAAGGATACGAAACAGCTCCTGTTTCATCTTTCAGACACAGGACACAAGGTTTCCAAAGACAAGTTACAATTATGCCAAACTAAGGTAAAATATTTGGGACACTGTCTAACACAAGGACTGAGACACCTGACCGCTGATAGAATTCAAGCAATTAGAGACATGACTCTGCCACAAACCCAGCAACAGATCAGAACATTTTTAGGAATGTGTGGGTATTGCCGTAACTGGATCCCAGGATTTTCCATTCTAGCATTACCTTTGCAGGAGATGGTTTCCTCAAACAAACCTGATCGGATTTCGCATACAGACGAGTCCGAGATGGCATTTGAGAGACTTAAACAGTGCCTAACGCAGGCACCAGCATTAGGTATGCCAGACTATGGGAAACCCTTTGAGCTGTACGGAACAGAAAGTGCTGGTTGCGCGGCAGGCGTCTTAACCCAAAAGCACGGTGATACCAGCAGGCCAGTAGCATACTACAGCGCTCAGCTAGACACGGTAGCGCGATCCCTCCCCACATGCTTGCGAAGCGTTGCTGCGATAGCATTGCTAGTAACGAAAAGCGAAGATGTAGTGCTAGGTCACAACCTCACAATTCATACACCACATGCAGTGTCAGCCTTGCTAAATTCTGCCCAAACCAGGCACGTCTCATCAGCGCGGTTTACAAGATGGGAATTGGCACTAATGGCCCCCGTAAACATCACCATAAGGAGATGCAGTGCATTAAATCCTGCAACATATCTCCCAGGTGTGCCTGGACAGGCACAAAGGGTGGAGGATGAGAGTGGTGGGGAAGGAGAATTTAACACAAAGGAAGACACACATGATTGTATGGAATATTTGACCCAAAATTTTACCGCAAGGCCTGACATCAGTGACAACCCACTGGAAGATGTAGATCTAACTTTCTACACGGACGGTAGTTGTCACAGACAGTCAGACTCGGGAGACTTGTGTACTGGATACGCAGTCGTAGATGACCAAGGCACCATAGAAGCGGAACCGCTAGGCCCACCTCACTCAGCCCAGGTTGCTGAACTGGTCGCCCTAACCAGAGCATGTGAATTGGCTAAGGGCAAATCAGCCAATATCTACACCGACTCTAGATACGCATTCGGGGTAGTCCATGATTTCGGAGCCCTATGGCGCCTCAGAAATTTCATGACGGCAGCTGGTACACCGATAGCGCATGCAGCTCACATCAAAAGGCTTCTAACAGCGATACAGGAACCCGACAGAGTGGCTGTTATCAAGTGTAAAGCACACACATATAGCCAAGACCCAGTATTGCTTGGTAACAGCCGAGCAGACGAAGCAGCTAAGTTAGCAGCTGGGACCCCCAGACAGACAGACACCACACAACTGATGGTATTTAATATCATCAACACACAGAAGTTGTGTGAGATGCAAAATTTGTGTTCCACACAGGAAAAGGCAGTCTGGAAGGCAAAGGGATATGGCCAGGAGTCCTCAGGACTCTGGACGGATGGACAAGGTAAACCGGTGGCCCCCAGAGCATATTCTCCCATGTTTAGCTGAGGCAGCTCACGGGCTGACTCATCTGGGCAAGGAGGGAATGTGCAAGTTGATAAGAGCATATTGGTGTGCCCCAGGATTTTCATCTCATGCAGGTAAGAGAGCAATGTCATGCCTTACCTGTTTGAGAAAGAACATCGGAAAGGCAATACCAACAGAACCATCTCATATCCCACCTGCAGGCGGCCCTTTCCAGGTAATACAGATTGACTTCATTCAATTACCCCCTTGTCGAAATTTGAAATATGTACTTGTTTGTATAGATGTGTTCTCAAATTGGGTCGAAGCATTTCCTGCGGCCACAAATACCGCTATGTTTACTGCTAAGAAAATTGTGCAGGAATTTGTATGTAGATATGGTATCCCTAGAATAATTGAAAGTGATAGGGGTACCCATTTTACAGGTGATGTCTTTCAAGGAATGTGTAAGTTGATGGGAATTGATAGCAAGCTGCACACTCCATACCGTCCACAGGCGAGTGCAAAGGTGGAAAGAGTGAACAGCACTATTAAAAATAAACTGAGCAAAGTTATGGCAGAGACAGGATTGACATGGCCAGAAGCTCTACCCATTGTACTGTACAGCATCAGAACCACTCCCAGGTCCCCTCTTAATCTGTCTCCCTTTGAAATCTTGTTTGGTCGACAACCGCATGTTATGATTAACCCTCAGGATGATTTGAAGTGTAACAACGAAGTGACTGTAAAATACTTGATTAACATGAGTAAACAGCTAAGGAATCAAAATGATAATTTGAAGTTAGTGATTCCTGATTTACCAGATAGTAATTGTCATGACATTGAACCTGGGGATTATGTAATGATACGGAATTTTCTACGCTCAGGTTGCCTTATTGACAGATGGGAAGGACCATACCAAGTCTTATTGACTAGCACTACAGCATTGAAGGTTGCCGAGAGAGAGACTTGGGTTCATTCGTCCCATTGTAAGAAGGTTGCTGATCCAGAGAGGTCCCGTGATAAGGAACAGACGGTAGAGGAAGTTGTATCACTGGAGTGTCTGTTCCAGGAGGACTGAGGCGGCACCTGAGCATCGAGAATCACAAGATAAAAAAAAGCAGTTGTCGATTCCCTGTTCCCTTTTATTGTTTTTTCTCCACTTCCCATCCCCTCTCCCTCAAATTATTTTCTCCCCCTTCTCATTCTTCTTCGTTTCCTCCTAAGATGGACTTGCCTCAAGAGACTGTGATCCGGATTTTCCTGTTGACCATGATGTTGACCAGAGCAGTCTGTTCTGGCGAGAGTACCATGGAGGTCGAGAGAGGTTCTGGAATGGGTTCTGATGACAGAGATGGAGGCGTAGTTTTCCGAGAACAACATAATCAACAAGCAAAGGCGAGTATCAGAAAACGATCCGATAGCATTGACCATAGAAGGAATTGTGAAGGATTGTTAGCTGAAGAAAACTGTATCTGTAGGCTTTGTGACAATGTAGTTGAGGATGGGTGCATCAAGAAATGCCAATCCAGTTTTAATATCCACATGGACCGGCATCCCTTGAGTGACTATCACTCCTTAGTGGGTAGTGTGCTAAATCAAACAGATTGTTGGGTATGCTCTCAAGTACCTCAAGGTCATAGCAAATCAGGACTAGTACCATTTCCTTTGACGATAGGGGAGGTACTTGAGCTAAGTGGTGGGAGGCCGGTGGACAGGAGGTTTAATATCTCCAGTCCTCCTAGTTTGAAGCTCCACCAATATCATGTGGATAGATCCCTCATATGTTTTAACATTTCCAATCCCCGAAAGCCGGGAAATTGGGAAGTGTCATGGAGCAACCAAACCATGACCTTTTCATATAGAGCAGATAGAATGCCGACAGATACAGAACTTATACGCCACATAGCCAGTAGAGGAAAATCTTTCCGATATAGGTATACCCTAGGAAATAGGATTACGAGAGTTGGAGAGGTATCACCAGGATACTGTGCACATATCGTACAAGCTGATACGTGTACTAGACAGATGGGAGAATTAGGGTTAGGAGATTTCACATGGAAGATGTGTAATATGGTTATGTCCTACTCCGTCCCATATGTTCTCCCCGATGATGCATATTTCATATGCGGGAGGAAGGCGTATAAGTGGCTTGCCCCAAACTCTGAAGGATTGTGTTATATTGGAAAAGTACTGCCTGAAGTAATGACTGTATCACATGCCAAAATGAAAGATATACACCGTGTTGCCCAAGCTCCTTATACTCACACCCATTACGAGCACGTAGTTAAACGGCACCTGATAGAAAGAACAGAGCATCCGGCCTCTGACATGATCCATGAATCCACCGGGATTCAGTTTCTAATCGCGTTAGACATCACTCGCACCGCCAGAGGAGTGTTGAATTACAAATACATATCTGCGCTCGCAAATTTGTTAGACAATATCACAGAAATGTATGATGACACGTTTAGGTATACTGGAAGAGAACTTCAAGCTTATAAAACAGAACTAGTTCAGCATAGAATGATTCTCAATTATCTCACAGCAGTAACAGGTGGATATTGTGTCACACTGGCAACGCAGTACGGCGTGAAATGTTGCACATATATTACAAATAGTACCGAGGACCCGGTCGAGGTCATAGACCAAAAGATGGATGAAATTCTCCAATTGAAGTGGGAATTTCGCAGGAGACACAATCTCACCCTTGCTGCTGTGAGTAATGAGCTGACTGGTTGGGTGTCATGGTTGAACCCGCGAAATTGGTTCTCCGGTTTAGGAGAATGGGCTCAAGGAGTCATAATGGATGTAGGGAAGTTTCTCCTATGTATCTTAGGTGTTATCATAACGATTGGCTTGATATTTAGATGTGGTCAGGCTTTAACGAAGTGCAAACGAAGTACCAGGGTGATGAGTTTAAGGAGTGAGGAAACTGTAATTCCAATGGATTTGATTTATGACCCAAATGTAGAAACAATGATGTGATGAAAATGCGATTTCTACGGTCCGTTTCTTTCACCTGTTTTTCCGTTTTCCTCCAAGGTAAAAAGACCCACTTGGACGAGGAATTTGATGAGCCGATATACAGACAACAGATGGATTAAAGAAGAAGTTTTGACAACCTTATACACAGATTTTTGATGAACTATGCCATAGATCCCCAGTTTCCCTAGAAATTTTAAAAATTACGCTAGCCCAACACTTTTGTAAATCTATGGACATTGACAAAGCTTTTGCTCGCACCTTATGGGCAAAAGCACAAAGAAGACTGCATTCAACAGACACCGAACAAGACTTCAACCGACAAATGTTCATTTACCTGACATAGAATACCACTGCATTTACCATAATTATGTCTTTTCTTCATCTCTACAACCTTCAGGTAATTACACACATAGTATAGGGAATACAGGCACAGATATCAGCAATCACATATTCCCCCATTCATGTATCATCAACTAAAATGTGCTCCCCATTTTGTTCCGAAAAGAGCTCGGTAAAGTTTGACAGCCCATCCACAGACCCGTACCACGGGATAAGAAGGAATTCAAATGTATACTTCGCAATGCCTCGAAGCTTGATTTAAAACACGTACGGCACGATGATACATGACCCCCAAACACGGATTCATACACACATGCTTCTGCTATCTCACTAGGTCATACCCTTTTCCTACCTTCTCCTCTCCTCCCCTACCCAACCATGTAAATGTATTAACCCCTGACATATATTTTTCTCTTTTTGAAATGTTTTAGGAAGTGGCAGTTATTGTTGACTGCCAAAGGGTGGACTGTCAAAGTCAGAAAAATATCACGATGCACACTGCCATATTTGCACCTCATACAGGTCTGCGCTGCGCATGCGCGCGCTCTCCCGTGCGTGCGCATACTCGCTGTTGCGGGCACCCGCGGGCGCGCGGTATGTGCATTTACGGTAGAGTTCGCGTGTTCGTAGCGTGCGACTCAATCGTTACATATTTTCACTATATAATGTATTTTGTAGATCATGGTCCCTTTGATAGATTCTGAAAGTTTGGTTAATGTAGAATGTTCATGGACAGAGAAATCCCCCTTTGTTTGATACGAAGGGTCAGACAGGAGTAATACAGTGGTGTTTAGTATCCATCGGAAGAGTATTTAATTAGCAATATTCCGGTGTTGGTTTGAAGCGGATTAATCGCTCGTGCGAACAGTTATGGACATAAGAAGTTTATGTCCATTTACTATTATTTGCACTTAATTATCCATGCGGCGGGAAACCTAGTTTCCCACCCACCTGAGCAGTTGGAAATCGTCACAGCCCACCTGTATGAATCAACCTATGACCTTTTGTTATAATGCGAGGAGGAATTCCTGTGTCCAATGAACAATGAGATTGTAGGGACCATTGAATTGTATTGTGTGTGGGGCATAAATAGACAAGCCGATCACATCCAGCTCACTCTTCAACGGTTATCATTGCTGAAAATCGGGAGCTGGATGTCCAGAGGCGCATGCGATCGTTTCCTTTGTGCGTAAGTTTTCTCCGCAATCATATTGTCTTTCTTGTTGTTATGGGCCATATCTCTCTCTCTCTTCTCCTCTTTCTCTCGTAGTCTCTTAAACGTAATAGTATTGTATTTCCTGTGTAGTTATCTGGTTAGGTAGTCTATGTTATATTGTAGTGTATGACTTGTATTGTATTAATTCTTTTGCAAGTATAACATTCATAATATATATATATTAGGCGTTGGACCCTAAGCACGGTATCTGTGTATTTCTTATAGTGTTAAGTATTCTCAGAGCGTCGGTGACGCTCAAACAGCTTTTAAGTTAATAAGGTTACACTGTGTTGCATCTACACCCTATCTCTGCACTAAGGTTTTACAGCATATTACATTGTTTATGGTTTAGATATAAAGGTTTAACATTGTGAGCGTCTGCGCCGCTCGTGATCTCCTCGTGGTCTCGAGCGTCCGCTACACTCTGATAGCGTAGCATTACGGTAGTCGCTCACCTATAAGTGTGCCCGATACCAACAGCGTATTCTCGTGAGCGTCTGTATCGCTCGAGCAGCCCGCTCCCGATACAGCGTCCGTTACGCTATAGTGAACCATTACGTTAGTCAGCAGCCAATAGCTTGCCTGCCTGTGATCTCTTGGCCGTGAGCGAACGTGACGCTTGAGCGTCTCGACCACGGCTAAGCGATTGTTACGCAACGAGCGTACCCTTACGGTACTCCATACGTAAATAGCGTACAGTGTTCTTAGACCTCATAAAGGGTTTTATATAAGATAAATATTTAGCTTTATCAATTGGCAGCTCGTCCTGTCCTTCACATATCTCTGCTAGGTAATTTCAGCAGACATTATCCATCAGCAAAGGGCGGGAGATCATATTCTTCGCAGTGCTGACGGGATAAGCGTCTGCTTCGCTTAGTAAAGGGTGCTGAAGGAATCCGGAACCGGAGGTAAGAACAACACACTAGTGTCTTTTAAAACTGTTTATTTCTGTCTTGCGTACACACGCACATATCTGCATTTCTTTTTCATTCGTGTATTTTCATATATCACTCTCCTGTTTGCCATTTTATAATTGATAAAACGTGCTAAGAGAGATTTGTCGCTATTTCATAGTTAAAGTGTAAAGGTAATATATAACGGGATAAAGTGTAAAACCCACACGCAACTCTACCTAAGGTATAAGGAGAGATTGGTGTGTTGCACGGTAGACGATCGAGGATCATCTACATTGATAAAACGTGTTAGTTGTGTTATGGTGGACATTGCTTTGCGTACACGTGTCTCCAACAAAGGGCTGAGACTCGCGTACGCAAAAGCCGACGCACGCAGCGTAAATTACGCAACGGAGCGTCCGGGTACGCCCACGTAACTCAAATCACACGATAGTGTTATTGCAACAGGCGGAAAGGTGGCAACGTGGTAAGTAGCGCAAGTCTATTTTTAGTGTCCGAAATTTAGATTAACAGATCCTTCTCCAAATTCACAACACATCTGGTCTAAAGAAAATTTCTGCGCAGAAATAGAAATAGAAGCAAAAGTGTACGTGTGATGAGTGAGTGTTTTGTATATATAAGTTTATACAATTTTACAGGTTGAACCACAAGAAGTCGAGTTCTCGCAGAGGTACATACATGTAAGTGACGTGCATGGTGGCTAGGGAGGCATCTCTGGTTAAACATAAAATTTGAGCAGTAGAGAATAGTAGACCAGGAGGTCATACTACAGACCGGGAGGTCCAGGTACAGCAGACTAAGAAGTCTGCCATAAAAGAGAAAAGGGCACAACCCAGGGGGTTGGTGCAAAACCCATATAGGCCAATAAAGCTCTGGCTGAAGGAATTCGCAGCCGAAATTTTCGATTCCACTGGTCGCTCAGCACATAAGATTAGTTGCTTATGTGCTGAACGATTGTACCGCACGTAATTGTGTACATTAGTTAATCTGACCAGTACCATTTGTGTACAAACCCGGTCGTAAAACTATTTGTACACTCTGATGTGATTTGTGTAATTTTTTATTTTCTGAAGGGAAGTTCGCTGGTCACTCAGGAATTGTCCAACAACCAATAGTTACTGGAAAGAGTAAGTGTTCTGCGGATATCCCTCGCATGTTCCAGTAAATAGAGGTTCATAGGGGCCCTGGGTCGAGTACGCCAGCACTAAGGCAGTGTGTGGGTCGTATTGGTCGGCGTGGGCGAGTGAGTGGGGTACTCGGTAAACCGCCACCGTCAGCCTATCGTGAACATTTTGGTTTTTGTAAGGGTTCGCTGAAGACCCTGAAATAAGGTCAGAGGTGGTGAAAGCAACGCCTGCAAGTTATGGGGGCCAATTGTTCAGGAAGGGGGCGATCAACCTCGGTTCAGGTTGATTCAGTAAACCGACCAGTCGGGTCGGCAAGGTACGTAATGTGTGAAAAATATGGTTCACATACAGAGGTTTTATGTGATGAATGGGAGAGAATGACAGTGCATGACGGGGAGAAATTCCCAAGAGTAGGTAGCTTTAGCCCAGAAGTGTTGCAAAATTTAAGGAGGAGGATATGTCTCATTAAATCAACAAAGAGACGAATCCAACATTATGATTATTTGCAGTTATGGCAACAGGAGGGTGAAATACAGAGAGGATTGGCTCTGGCGGCGGGATCTAATCCTATCAAGAAATTGATAGCGACGGCCCCGCCGCCACCATACATATCAGGAGAGAAATTGGTTGCGGAGAATGACGCATTAGGGTGTAACAAACAAACACTTAGCAACTGTGTAAATGTTAATAAGTTAACCAATGCAAGTATTAACCCGTGCAAGTTGTACCCTGTTTTGAACTTTCCCCAGGAGTGTGATCAAGAGGACGAATCGGCAACAATATCGGCGCTCTCTCTAGCAGCCACCATAGCAGAGACAACAGTAGGCACGGCTCCACCCACGAGATTAGTAACAAAAGCCCCTAGCGGAGGGATAGGTGAGGTCGTATCTACAGGTAAGTACGGCACCATACACTACGCTGAAACCATTTCACCACAGGCTGTAGAACCTACACAGAGTGATGTTAGTAGACTTAATCCTGTTAGGGTAATAGCAGTGCCAAATGGGAAAACTGACACGACAGGAATCACTCCTGTTAGGAACATTGCCATGTACAGCCCATTTTCCCGAATGGAATTAAGAACCATAGTGTCTGAGTTCCCTGACCCTAGGAAAGACTTAGTTGCCAGCCAGAAATACATCAGAGACCTAGGGAACACTTTAGAGCCCAATAACAAAGACTGGCAGGTATTGCTGAGGGCATGTTTACCCTCAAATGTCGACGCAGCTCAATTTTTGGCTGACTGTGGATTAGATCAGGATGTACCTCTTATAGATGTGTACAACAAAGATAACGTAAAAAGAATAAGTTTACAGTTAAAGGAGTATTTCCCAGCAGTAGTTAAGTGGAACAAGATTTTCTCCATTAGACAGAAAGAGTCAGAAACTGCTGCAGAATATTTTCACAGGGCATTACTTGAAATGGCAAAGTACACAGGTATAGAGGACATTAAAACAAACATAAACCATCGAGAAGTAGCAGTATCTGTACTAATGGATGGGTTAAAAGAGACATTAAAGACAAGAGTACAGACCACGCAACCATGTTGGCGAGGTCTGTCGGTGGCTACTTTGAGAGAGGCTGCTATTGATCACGACCGGAATATCACCCGACACAGGGAGTCCCAAGGTGATAAGTTAATGGCCGTAAGTATACAGGCCCTGACCACAAGGCAGCCTTTGTATAAATCACCAAACCCTGTGGGTAAGTCAAATGTGGTAACTTGTTTTTCTTGTCATAGACAGGGACACATGGCACGAGATTGTAGAGTGAAAAATTCACAAAACTCATATAAACCCCCTAGACAACGACACGACACACGACATTGGGAGCAGGGTCCGCAGAAACGGAGTTATGAGCCACATACAGGGGAAACAAAAAGATACCCCCCGAACAGAGACTGGCAAGCCACTGGTAGTTCCCATTTAACCCCTTCACAAGTAGTTGCTGCCAGCGGGATTCAGGGAGGTCACCATACCCAATAGGGGTGTGGCCATACCTGTAATCTGCAGCCAGTAAAATTGATTGCAAGTCTTGGGAGTGAACCTGAAATTGCAATCAATGTAGCTGGTAAATCATTAAACTTTCTTGTAGACACAGGGGCGGCCAAATCAGTGATAAATTCGACAGTGGGCATGAGAACCACTGGTAAGACAATTCCAGCCATAGGAGTAACAGGAGTAGTCCAGCACTACCCTGTTAGCAAACCAGCCGAGATTACAGTAGGGCCGTTACATACCAAGCATTCCTTTTTGCTGGCTGCATCGGCACCGACTAATCTCCTGGGAAGAGACTTATTGTGCAAAATGGGGTGCGTCATTTATTGTACTCCTGAAGGTGTATTCTTGGACATACCTGAGAATCACGCTCAGGAAGTGCGAGACATGTTAGACTCCCCGTCAAAATTAATGTCACATACCATTATGACAAATAGGACTCCATCCCAAGTAGAGGAAATGACATCCCAGATACCAGAGTCACTTTGGACTAAAGATGGACAGGACACTGGATTAATGGCAAACGTAGCTCCGGTAGTTGTACAAGTAAAAGATGGTAGGATAGCTCCAAAAATCCCACAGTACCCTCTGAAGCCAGAGGTGGAGTTAGGAGTGTATCCCGTAATAGAGCGCTTGCTACAACAGGGCATTCTGGTAAGAACGTCCAGCACTGCCAATAGTCCCATCTTCCCTGTGAAAAAGAGTGGGGGGGAGGGGTTACCGGCTAGTGCAGGATCTAAGGGGGATTAACAAAATAGTTGAGAGTCAGTTCCCCGTAGTGCCAAATCCAGCTGTCATCCTTATGCAAATCCCTCCCACTGCGAAATTTTTCACAGTTATTGACCTCTGCTCCGCTTTCTTTTCGGTACCTCTGCACCCTGACAGTCAATATTTGTTTGCATTCACATACAGAGGAGTCCAATACACATGGACTCGATTACCACAAGGTTTCATAGACAGTCCAAGTATCTTTTCCCAGGCTTTGCATGATTGTTTACAGTCTTTACAACCAGAGAGTGGATCAGTATTAATACAGTACGTGGATGATCTACTACTGTGTTCTGATTCAGTGGAAGCATCCCTGAAGGATACGAAACAGCTCCTGTTTCATCTTTCAGACACAGGACACAAGGTTTCCAAAGACAAGTTACAATTATGCCAAACTAAGGTAAAATATTTGGGACACTGTCTAACACAAGGACTGAGACACCTGACCGCTGATAGAATTCAAGCAATTAGAGACATGACTCTGCCACAAACCCAGCAACAGATCAGAACATTTTTAGGAATGTGTGGGTATTGCCGTAACTGGATCCCAGGATTTTCCATTCTAGCATTACCTTTGCAGGAGATGGTTTCCTCAAACAAACCTGATCGGATTTCGCATACAGACGAGTCCGAGATGGCATTTGAGAGACTTAAACAGTGCCTAACGCAGGCACCAGCATTAGGTATGCCAGACTATGGGAAACCCTTTGAGCTGTACGGAACAGAAAGTGCTGGTTGCGCGGCAGGCGTCTTAACCCAAAAGCACGGTGATACCAGCAGGCCAGTAGCATACTACAGCGCTCAGCTAGACACGGTAGCGCGATCCCTCCCCACATGCTTGCGAAGCGTTGCTGCGATAGCATTGCTAGTAACGAAAAGCGAAGATGTAGTGCTAGGTCACAACCTCACAATTCATACACCACATGCAGTGTCAGCCTTGCTAAATTCTGCCCAAACCAGGCACGTCTCATCAGCGCGGTTTACAAGATGGGAATTGGCACTAATGGCCCCCGTAAACATCACCATAAGGAGATGCAGTGCATTAAATCCTGCAACATATCTCCCAGGTGTGCCTGGACAGGCACAAAGGGTGGAGGATGAGAGTGGTGGGGAAGGAGAATTTAACACAAAGGAAGACACACATGATTGTATGGAATATTTGACCCAAAATTTTACCGCAAGGCCTGACATCAGTGACAACCCACTGGAAGATGTAGATCTAACTTTCTACACGGACGGTAGTTGTCACAGACAGTCAGACTCGGGAGACTTGTGTACTGGATACGCAGTCATAGATGACCAAGGCACCATAGAAGCGGAACCGCTAGGCCCACCTCACTCAGCCCAGGTTGCTGAACTGGTCGCCCTAACCAGAGCATGTGAATTGGCTAAGGGCAAATCAGCCAATATCTACACCGACTCTAGATACGCATTCGGGGTAGTCCATGATTTCGGAGCCCTATGGCGCCTCAGAAATTTCATGACGGCAGCTGGTACACCGATAGAAGCCTTTTGATGTGAGCTGCATGCGCTAACAGCGATACAGGAACCCGACAGAGTGGCTGTTATCAAGTGTAAAGCACACACATATAGCCAAGACCCAGTATCGCTTGGTAACAGCCGAGCAGACGAAGCAGCTAAGTTAGCAGCTGGGACCCCCAGACAGACAGACACCACACAACTGATGGTATTTAATATCATCAACACACAGAAGTTGTGTGAGATGCAAAATTTGTGTTCCACACAGGAAAAGGCAGTCTGGAAGGCAAAGGGATATGGCCAGGAGTCCTCAGGACTCTGGACGGATGGACAAGGTAAACCGGTGGCCCCCAGAGCATATCTCCCATGTTTAGCTGAGGCAGCTCACGGGCTGATTCATCTGGGCAAGGAGGGAATGTGCAAGTTGATAAGAGCATATTGGTGCGCCCCAGGATTTTCATCTCATGCAGGTAAGAGAGCAATGTCATGCCTTACCTGTTTGAGAAAGAACATCGGAAAGGCAATACCAACAGAACCATCTCATATCCCACCTGCAGGCGGCCCTTTCCAGGTAATACAGATTGACTTCATTCAATTACCCCCTTGTCGAAATTTGAAATATGTACTTGTTTGTATAGATGTGTTCTCAAATTGGGTCGAAGCATTTCCTGCGGCCACAAATACCGCTATGTTTACTGCTAAGAAAATTGTGCAGGAATTTGTATGTAGATATGGTATCCCTAGAATAATTGAAAGTGATAGGGGTACCCATTTTACAGGTGATGTCTTTCAAGGAATGTGTAAGTTGATGGGAATTGATAGCAAGCTGCACACTCCATACCGTCCACAGGCGAGTGCAAAGGTGGAAAGAGTGAACAGCACTATTAAAAATAAACTGAGCAAAGTTATGGCAGAGACAGGATTGACATGGCCAGAAGCTCTACCCATTGTACTGTACAGCATCAGAACCACTCCCAGGTCCCCTCTTAATCTGTCTCCCTTTGAAATCTTGTTAGGTCGACAACCGCATGTTATGATTAACCCTCAGGATGATTTGAAGTGTAACAACGAAGTGACTGTAAAATACTTGATTAACATGAGTAAACAGCTAAGGAATCAAAATGATAATTTGAAGTTAGTGATTCCTGATTTACCAGATAGTAATTGTCATGACATTGAACCTGGGGATTATGTAATGATACGGAATTTTCTACGCTCAGGTTGCCTTATTGACAGATGGGAAGGACCATACCAAGTCTTATTGACTAGCACTACAGCATTGAAGGTTGCCGAGAGAGAGACTTGGGTTCATTCGTCCCATTGTAAGAAGGTTGCTGATCCAGAGAGGTCCCGTGATAAGGAACAGACGGTAGAGGAAGTTGTATCACTGGAGTGTCTGTTCCAGGAGGACTGAGGCGGCACCTGAGCATCGAGAATCACAAGATAAAAAAAGCAGTTGTCGATTCCCTGTTCCCTTTTATTGTTTTTTCTCCACTTCCCATCCCCTCTCCCTCAAATTATTTTCTCCCCCTTCTCATTCTTCTTCGTTTCCTCCTAAGATGGACTTGCCTCAAGAGACTGTGATCCGGATTTTCCTGTTGACCATGATGTTGACCAGAGCAGTCTGTTCCGGCGAGAGTACCATGGAGGTCGAGAGAGGTTCTGGAATGGGTTCTGATGACAGAGATGGAGGCGTAGTTTTCCGAGAACAACATAATCAACAAGCAAAGGCGAGTATCAGAAAACGATCCGATAGCATTGACCATAGAAGGAATTGTGAAGGATTGTTAGCTGAAGAAAACTGTATCTGTAGGCTTTGTGACAATGTAGTTGAGGATGGGTGCATCAAGAAATGCCAATCCAGTTTTAATATCCACATGGACCGGCATCCCTTGAGTGACTATCACTCCTTAGTGGGTAGTGTGCTAAATCAAACAGATTGTTGGGTATGCTCTCAAGTACCTCAAGGTCATAGCAAATCAGGACTAGTACCATTTCCTTTGACGATAGGGGAGGTACTTGAGCTAAGTGGTGGGAGGCCGGTGGACAGGAGGTTTAATATCTCCAGTCCTCCTAGTTTGAAGCTCCACCAATATCATGTGGATAGATCCCTCATATGTTTTAACATTTCCAATCCCCGAAAGCCGGGAAATTGGGAAGTGTCATGGAGCAACCAAACCATGACCTTTTCATATGGAGCAGATAGAATGCCGACAGATACAGAACTTATACGCCACATAGCCAGTAGAGGAAAATCTTTCCGATATAGGTATACCCTAGGAAATAGGATTACGAGAGTTGGAGAGGTATCACCAGGATACTGTGCACATATCGTACAAGCTGATACGTGTACTAGACAGATGGGAGAATTAGGGTTAGGAGATTTCACATGGAAGATGTGTAATATGGTTATGTCCTACTCCGTCCCATATGTTCTCCCCGATGATGCATATTTCATATGCGGGAGGAAGGCGTATAAGTGGCTTGCCCCAAACTCTGAAGGATTGTGTTATATTGGAAAAGTACTGCCTGAAGTAATGACTGTATCACATGCCAAAATGAAAGATATACAACGTGTTGCCCAAGCTCCTTATACTCACACCCATTACGAGCACGTAGTTAAACGGCACCTGATAGAAAGAACAGAGCATCCGGCCTCTGACATGATCCATGAATCCACCGGGATTCAGTTTCTAATCGCGTTAGACATCACTCGCACCGCCAGAGGAGTGTTGAATTACAAATACATATCTGCGCTCGCAAATTTGTTAGACAATATCACAGAAATGTATGATGACACGTTTAGGTATACTGGAAGAGAACTTCAAGCTTATAAAACAGAACTAGTTCAGCATAGAATGATTCTCAATTATCTCACAGCAGTAACAGGTGGATATTGTGTCACACTGGCAACGCAGTACGGCGTGAAATGTTGCACATATATTACAAATAGTACCGAGGACCCGGTCGAGGTCATAGACCAAAAGATGGACGATATTCTCCAATTGAAGTGGGAATTTCGCAGGAGACACAATCTCACCCTTGCTGCTGTGAGTAATGAGCTGACTGGTTGGGTGTCATGGTTGAACCCGCGAAATTGGTTCTCCGGTTTAGGAGAATGGGCTCAAGGAGCCATAATGGATGTAGGGAAGTTTCTCCTATGTATCTTAGGTGTTATCATAACGATTGGCTTGATATTTAGATGCGGTCAGGCTTTAACGAAGTGCAAACGAAGTACCAGGGTGATGAGTTTAAGGAGTGAGGAAACTGTAATTCCAATGGATTTGATTTATGACCCAAATGTAGAAACAATGATGTGATGAAAATGCGATTTCTACGGTCCGTTTCTTTCACCTGTTTTTCCGTTTTCCTCCAAGGTAAAAAGACCCACTTGGACGAGGAATTTGATGAGCCGATATACAGACAACAGATGGATTAAAGAAGAAGTTTTGACAACCTTATACACAGATTTTTGATGAACTATGCCATAGATCCCCAGTTTCCCTAGAAATTTTAAAAATTACGCTAGCCCAACACTTTTGTAAATCTATGGACATTGACAAAGCTTTTGCTCGCACCTTATGGGCAAAAGCACAAAGAAGACTGCATTCAACAGACACCGAACAAGACTTCAACCGACAAATGTTCATTTACCTGACATAGAATACCACTGCATTTACCATAATTATGTCTTTTCTTCATCTCTACAACCTTCAGGTAATTACACACATAGTATAGGGAATACAGGCACAGATATCAGCAATCACATATTCCCCCATTCATGTATCATCAACTAAAATGTGCTCCCCATTTTGTTCCGAAAAGAGCTCGGTAAAGTTTGACAGCCCATCCACAGACCCGTACCACGGGATAAGAAGGAATTCAAATGTATACTTCGCAATGCCTCGAAGCTTGATTTAAAACACGTACGGCACGATGATACATGACCCCCAAACACGGATTCATACACACATGCTTCTGCTATCTCACTAGGTCATACCCTTTTCCTACCTTCTCCTCTCCTCCCCCCTACCCAACCATGTAAATGTATTAACCCCTGACATATATTTTTCTCTTTTTGAAATGTTTTAGGAAGTGGCAGTTATTGTTGACTGCCAAAGGGTGGACTGTCAAAGTCAGAAAAATATCACGATGCACACTGCCATATTTGCACCTCATACAGGTCTGCGCTGCGCATGCGCGCGCTCTCCCGTGCGTGCGCATACTCGCTGTTGCGGGCACCCGCGGGCGCGCGGTATGTGCATTTACGGTAGAGTTCGCGTGTTCGTAGCGTGCGACTCAATCGTTACATATTTTCACTATATAATGTATTTTGTAGATCATGGTCCCTTTGATAGATTCTGAAAGTTTGGTTAATGTAGAATGTTCATGGACAGAGAAATCCCCCTTTGTTTGATACGAAGGGTCAGACAGGAGTAATACAGTGGTGTTTAGTATCCATCGGAAGAGTATTTAATTAGCAATATTCCGGTGTTGGTTTGAAGCGGATTAATCGCTCGTGCGAATAGTTATGGACATAAGAAGTTTATGTCCATTTACTATTATTTGCACTTAATTATCCATGCGGCGGGAAACCTAGTTTCCCACCCACCTGAGCAGTTGGAAATCGTCACAGCCCACCTGTATGAATCAACCTATGACCTTTTGTTATAATGCGAGGAGGAATTCCTGTGTCCAATGAACAATGAGATTGTAGGGACCATTGAATTGTATTGTGTGTGGGGCATAAATAGACAAGCCGATCACATCCAGCTCACTCTTCAACGGTTATCATTGCTGAAAATCGGGAGCTGGATGTCCAGAGGCGCATGCGATCATTTCCTTTGTGCGTAAGTTTTCTCCGCAATCATATTGTCTTTCTTGTTGTTATGGGCCATATCTCTCTCTCTCTCTCTTCTCCTCTTTCTCTCGTAGTCTCTTAAACGTAATAGTATTGTATTGTATTTCCTGTGTAGTTATCTGGTTAGGTAGTCTATGTTATATTGTAGTGTATGACTTGTATTGTATTAATTCTTTTGCAAGTATAACATTCATAATATATATATTAGGCGTTGGACCCTAAGCACGGTATCTGTGTATTTCTTATAGTGTTAAGTATTCTCAGAGCGTCGGTGACGCTCAAACAGCTTTTAAGTTAATAAGGTTACACTGTGTTGCATCTACACCCTATCTCTGCACTAAGGTTTTACAGCATATTACATTGTTTATGGTTTAGATATAAAGGTTTAACATTGTGAGCGTCTGCGCCGCTCGTGATCTCCTCGTGGTCTCGAGCGTCCGCTACACTCTGATAGCGTAGCATTACGGTAGTCGCTCACCTATAAGTGTGCCCGATACCAACAGCGTATTCTCGTGAGCGTCTGTATCGCTCGAGCAGCCCGCTCCCGATACAGCGTCCGTTACGCTATAGTGAACCATTACGTTAGTCAGCAGCCAATAGCTTGCCTGCCTGTGATCTCTTGGCCGTGAGCGAACGTGACGCTTGAGCGTCTCGACCACGGCTAAGCGATTGTTACGCAACGAGCGTACCCTTACGGTACTCCATACGTAAATAGCGTACAGTGTTCTTAGACCTCATAAAGGGTTTTATATAAGATAAATATTTAGCTTTATCAATTGGCGGCTCGTCCTGTCCTTCACATATCTCTGCTAGGTAATTTCAGCAGACATTATCCATCAGCAAAGGGCGGGAGATCATATTCTTCGCAGTGCTGACGGGATAAGCGTCTGCTTCGCTTAGTAAAGGGTGCTGAAGGAATCCGGAACCGGAGGTAAGAACACCACACTAGTGTCTTTTAAAACTGTTTATTTCTGTCTTGCGTACACACGCACATATCTGCATTTCTTTTTCATTCGTGTATTTTCATATATCACTCTCCTGTTTGCCATTTTATAATTGATAAAACGTGCTAAGAGAGATTTGTCGCTATTTCATAGTTAAAGTGTAAAGGTAATATATAACGGGATAAAGTGTAAAACCCACACGCAACTCTACCTAAGGTATAAGGAGAGATTGGTGTGTTGCACGGTAGACGATCGAGGATCATCTACATTGATAAAACGTGTTAGTTGTGTTATGGTGGACATTGCTTTGCGTACACGTGTCTCCAACAAAGGGCTGAGACTCGCGTACGCAAAAGCCGACGCACGCAGCGTAAATTACGCAACGGAGCGTCCGGGTACGCCCACGTAACTCAAATCACACGATAGTGTTATTGCAACAGGCGGAAAGGTGGCAACGTGGTAAGTAGCGCAAGTCTATTTTTAGTGTCCGAAATTTAGATTAACAGATCCTTCTCCGGGGGGGCGTGGCCTGACTGGAGAGACGGCTGGCAGCAGAGAAGCAGAGCTCCTGCTAAAGCCACTCCAAGCACCAGTTGAATCCACCTTAACTGGCCCCTTCCTACTCCTGCAGTACCCCCTAGTGCTCTGGTTGCCTGGGCGCTTAGTCTCGGAGCCGGGAGACCGTTTTTACGGTCTTTGCGGGTTGAGGCCTGTGCCGGGTGCCGGAGCCGGGGGCTAAATTTCCTGCCAAGGCCCGACAAAAAGCTCCGTGGGCGGTGTGGAAGACGGAGCTACCTACGGCAACAGAACATCTGGACCCCCCTCACCTTTGTGTGCCGCAAGACCTCCGGGACCCTCTCTGCAACTGAGCCGTTGCGGCGTTCGTGGGCGGCGGGCGCCTGACACCCGGAGTGAGAGGAGACGGAGGGACCCGCGGACCCGCACTTCCGGTCCTGCGGCAGCGATGCTTCTCTCCCTGCCGGACGCAGACGCTCAGTGAGGAGACAGTCTCCTCTTGGCACCCCTCTCCCCCTGATATTAACAGTACTGTGTTGGGGAGACATATACACCCCACGGCTAAAGGGGAAGGCTGGAGGGAATCAATTAACACGCTGGGGGGGGCGTGGCCTAGCTGCTGGGAGAGACAGAGGTGCATCTCAAGAGCTCCTGCAAAACGGGGCCTTTGTAGGATCAAATAGTCCACTTCTGGACCTTCCAACGACCCATATCAGCTCCCCCTGTCTCCCTCAATACCACTGTAACATCCCTGCTCGAGCCGCGGAGTCGGGGAGCAGTTTTAACTGCTCCCGCGGATTGCGGCCTACGAGTCGGACAAAAGCCGGGGCCTCGATTTACACCGTGCATCGGCGGTGGCTTCGGGGGCTCCCGGACCGGGCCGAGAGAAGTACAGAGACATCGGGCTCCTGTGTTGCCGCTGACTGCGGATAGAGAACCCGCCTCGACACCCGCCACTAACCTGCACTACCCATAGACGCTGGGTCTCCTGACGCGAGACGAGGCAGAGAAACACCCACGGCTGCACGGGTCACGCGGGCACAGACCTCCGCTGCTCCGTCTCTACCAGCGCTGCCGCTGACCGCGGCTGGGGACCCACTTCGACACCCATTATATGCCTGCACTGCCTGGGGACGCTGGTCTACAAGGGACCCCAAGAGCCTCCGGAGCCACACTAACGGGCGCAGCGGACGGCTCGCGCTTGGACGGGGGCGCTCGAAGCTCACACCACTGACTCGCTAGCGGGGGGGAGACGGGATCGGACGCGGGCGACGGGGTAAGTTGAGTGGCTGACTCTCCCTACACCTCCCTAGCCCTATGTCCCGTTCTCCAGAGCCGCAATAACCTGAGGCCTCACAACTAGGCCGGAGCCGGGACCAGCAACAAGGACACTCAAGCTTGCTACACCGTGGCTGAGGGGCTCTAAAGCCACACACTATCCCCCTTTTCACTGCTTCCCCACAGAGGTCAGAAACAGAGGCAGGACCTGTCACGACAGGACAAACATTCCACCTGCGCATTGGGGCGCGCTGTGGCTGACTCTGACTCCGGCTGGGGACACCCCCCCCCCCCTCCTGTTCCCAACCGCAGACCCCGTCCCCCATCCCCCGCTGAGGGGAGCCGCTAGACACTGACCAGTCCAGACCCGAGACGTGGTTCCACGTTTACTATACTAGAGATTGACCGCCAGCAGCTCCACATTCATAGGAGCATTTCGACGTCCGGATCCTGCCTTCTTGCTGCCTGTAGCTAACATACCGCCATGCTTTATCCGGGCCCCCTGTTCCACCCTACTCTACCCGAAGCTATTTGATGTGCTCCTGAAATCAGGCCACGGGGGATGACCGCTTCCTAAGAGCCATGTCGCCATATGTTTCCTGCTGTACTTGACACACCTGACCTACTTGCAAACATCCTCCCTTCGGTTCCCTTTCCGGAATATGAGACATACCTCGAGATACTCTAGACGGGGCAAAAGCAACCAACCGCGAAAAGTCACGAGATCTCAAGCTGACCTGAGGCCCTTCCTTCACCCCACTTTATCCCCCCAGATGGAGAGCCGTTCCCCTCCCCGACCATCTATCTCTCCCACAGCCTCTCCGACTTCAACTCCAGCTGACGATATGGCTGATCTTACGACCGCGAGCAGTCGCGAACTCCAGGATATCCTGACCTTTATGAAGGCCCTTCCTACGAAGCAAGACCTTCAAGAAACCATTAGGAACGAGCTCGCCTCCATTAAAAGCGATATCACTCACCTTTCTGACAGAGTGGTTGCCTTGGAGGAGGACCGGGAGGCCAACGATTCCTGTGTGACCCAGCTGAGAGACTCTGTCCTTGCTCAGTCCAAAGAAATCCGAGCTTTACAATCCAGGCTGACGGACATCGATAACAGAGGCAGACGGAATAATATCCGAGTCCGAGGTCTCCCAGAGGAGGTTCCTCAATCTGGGCTAGTAGACGCCCTGTCTAAGATATTCAACGAACTACTGGGAGCAGACTCGGATAATGTCATCACTTTCGACAGAGCTCACAGGGCCCTCAAACCGCGGGGCCTCGCCACTGACCGGCCTCGTGATGTTATCTGCCGGCTCCACTACTTCACCCAGAAGGAGGAAATCATGTTTAAAGCCAGACAACTTGACAGTATTGATTTCAATGGCAGCTCCATAAGCCTCTATCAGGACCTATCCTGGTACACGCTGCAACAGCGGAGATCCCTAAAGCCCCTGACTGACGAACTCCGGAAACGTCAGATTCGCTACCGCTGGGGATTCCCCTTTCACCTTCAAGCCTGCTCCTCCGGGAAATGGTACACCCTGTCTTCCCACACGGGCCTCGCTCCCTTCTGTTCTTCCTTGGGCCTCCCAAAGATGTCTATACCGGACTGGGAATTCCCTCTTTCAGATATACCTCCCCCCAAGCGAGCTTCTAACGGGGAACCATGGCAAGAGGTCCGAAGCACTGGGAGGAGATCCCAGCCAACTACAGCCTCTTCCAAGACCACCTAGCTGTAAAAGAACTCTCTGATTGTTATTGACTTTCCCCTCGACGGGAGGATATGCGGGTGGGGGGATGTGGGAGGAGGGTTCCCGTCCTCGGATGAGACACGACGAGGTTCTGTGTCTTTTCCAGTGGTTTGGGGAGGGTTTTGATGAATAGTTAACATTCCTCCATATGCTGACTGGCGATGGGAGAGGACGGCGGCATTGATTACTGTCCCTGTCCCTCCCCTGGCCACCCACCCTCTTTACTCCCCCCCCCTCATGTTTCCATGGGTCAGTTAAACATGTTATTGCTGTTATTATGGTTCGGGTAGCGGTGCACCCCTATTCCCCCCCTATAATACCCGCCTTTGACTATTTGTCGGTGGGGAGACTGACGAGATTACGGTTCAGTCTCTCTCCTGCGGGTTCTTTGCTGATGTTGTTACATTGTTATTGTACTCTTTCTCTTTTTTTTTCTTCTTCCATGTTTACTCTTCTTTCTTCCCCCTCCCCCTCCCTCCACTTTGAGGCTTCTAGGAACGTGTTCTACTTCATTCCACCATGAGTACCCCAGGGAAGATTAAAGTACTGTCCCTCAACGCACGTGGACTCAACTCTCCGGAGAAGAGATCCAGTCTTCTACGTCTGTTAAGGTCAGAAAAAACAGACGTGGCATTAGTACAGGAGACCCACTTTAAGGTTGGGATCCGCAACCCCTCTATCACCAACCGCTACTTTCCAACAGCATTCTACAGTAATACCCCTGGCAGCAAATCCAAGGGAGTGGCTATTGTTTTTTCCAGGGATTTACATGTCTCGGATGTGGCCGTATATAGGGTAACCCCGGGTAGATTCCTTATATTGACCTGCAAAATCTCTGATCAAACATTCACCTTTGCTGTGATCTATGCCCCTAATCAGGCCCAACTATCCTTCTTTAATTCCTTCCTTCCGAAGCTAGACTCCTTGATGCAGGGTGTCGTGGTTTTGGGAGGCGATCTTAACTGGACAATGGACCCTAATACTGACACCTCATCCCAATCCTCTAGATTTGTCGCATCCAAATACCGACGCGTCAAACAATTACTCCACACGATGCAAATGGCCGACTCCTGGAGAATCCTTAACCCTTCAGGACGGGATTACTCCTATTACTCTCATCCCCACAAGGTTTACTCCCGCATTGATTATCTATTCCTCAGCCACAGACACCTACCGCTTCTCATAGAAGCCAATATTGGTTCGATCACATGGTCTGATCATGCCCCGGTGACTTTAACCCTGACCCTCCCACACGGATCTCGTAAACAATGGACCTGGAGACTCAATGAATCCCTCCTATATGACACATTATGTAAAGAAGCCTTAGATAAAACCCTAGAGGATTACATTGCTACTAATGTCACAGATGATGTTTCCCACCTTACCGTTTGGGAGGCGCATAAATGCGTCCTTCGCGGGAAACTGATACAGCTAGGTACCCACAAAAAGAAACAGAGACAGTCTCTGATCACAAGTCTTTTACAGAAAATTCATAATCTAGAGACATCCCACAAAGTGTCTTTGTCAGAGGTAACCTTAGTAGAATTATTAGAAGCCCGTTCCCAGCTAAATAAACTCCTCTCAAACAACATAATCCACTCCATCCGCAAATGTAAACAGAAATTCTACCAGTGGGGTAACAAACCGGGCCGGGTCCTAGCCCATGCGATAAGAGCCCAACACTCGGCCTCCTTTATTGGCTCAGTGAAAGATACTAGAGGGACTCCCAAATTCAAATCACCAGAGATTGGGGCCTGTTTCGCACACTTCTATTCCTTGCTCTACAATCTAGAGAACACAGCCCCTGATACAGATCCCCGTCTCATACACCAAAAAATTAGAGACTACCTGAAATCCATCGACTACCCTATCCTCCCATCTTCAAAGCTTAATACATTAGAAGCCCCCTTCACTACCCAAGAAATAGACCGGGCCATCTCCTCCATGACAGCGGGGAAAAGTCCTGGACCAGATGGCTTCACCATTGCATATTATAAGGTGTTCAAAGACAGACTGCTCCCTCTCTTGCTCCGGGCATTTAACTCAATTGCATCTGGCTCCCACTTTTCCCGTGACTCCCTTGAAGCCCATATATCGGTGATACCGAAACAGGGCAAAGACCCTTCGGCATGCTCTAGCTATAGACCCATCTCCCTCCTCAATGTAGACCTGAAAATCTACGCGAAGATCTTGGCAAACAGACTTAACGTGTTGCTCCCTCTCTTAGTACATAGCGACCAGGTTGGATTTGTAGTAGGCCGAGAAGCCAAAGACAACACCACCAAAATCCTCAATCTTATCCACCTAGCTTCCCACAGTTCTACCCCCACCATTTTGCTCTCCACTGATGCCGAAAAGGCATTTGACAGGGTTAGTTGGAAGTTCATGGAATCCATCCTAGAACACATGGGCTTAGGTCCCAATGCACTCACTTGGATTATGGCCCTCTACGACTCCCCAACGGCAAGGGTGCGTGTAAACGGCACCCTGTCAGAGCCATTCACTATAACCAACGGTACCAGGCAGGGCTGCCCATTATCTCCCTTGATTTTTGTACTATGTATTGAGGCGCTGGCCAGGTCCATTCGGGCTAACCAGGCTATCAAAGGCATCACCGTTGGCGATGATGAATATAAGCTAGCCTTATTTGCTGACGACCTCTTAGCCATAATATCTCACCCTACTGAATCCCTCCCACACCTAATGACAGAACTAGACCTATTTGGACACCTCTCCAATTTTAAAATTAATTATAATAAATCTAGTGCTCTGAACATCTCGGCCTCTGTAGACTCCATCACAGCCCTCAAACACTCTTTTCCTTTCTCATGGCAACCTTCCCACATAACATACCTAGGTATTAAGTTGAGTGCTAAAGACTCCCAGTTATTCTCCCTGAACTACCTTCCACTATTGCAAACGATTCGAAATGACTACTCTAGATGGAATATGAAATTCCTATCCTGGTTCGGGAGGATAAATGTAGTCAAGATGAACACCCTTCCTAAATTACTTTATGTAATGCAGACTCTCCCTATCCAAATCCCAGAAACCTGGTTTCGTTCTATATCATCTCTGATCCAACAATTTATCTGGCAAAGAAGGAGACCTAGGATTAGTCGCTCCCAAATCTCAAAACCGATTGTAAGGGGAGGTCTCCAACTCCCCGATATAAAAAATTATTATCAAGCTATTCTTCTGAATAGAGTTTTAGATTGGACGAGATACCGAGAACTTAAACAATGGGTGAAGTTGGAAGGCCTGTACGTACAACAATTTCCAGAAATATTCCCCTGGCTACCCTCTCCCCCCAAATTGACTAGCCCTCACCCCACCATTACTCCTACACTTGCTACTTGGAAATCATTGCGAACTCAACCCTACATTTCCTCTAAATTTGGTCCCCTGACGTCCTTTCTGGCCAATCCCGAATTTGCTCCGGGAACTAACCCAGTCCACTTTTCACAGTGGGCACTGTCAGGCTTGTTCAGGGTGGGCCAGATGGTATCGTCGGCAGGAGTTAAACAGTTCTCGGAGCTTAGGACAAATTGGGACATCCCCCAACAGGATTTCTGGAAATTCCTGCAAATAAGGCATTTCTTGACATCTAGCTCTAGACTACAGGAAGCTGCCAGGGAGATGACACTCTTCGAAAAACTTTGTGTCGCCACCCAAGACCCGACTCATACTATTTCCACTCTCTACAAGATTCTCGGTCAGGCCCTGGCCTCTGAAACTCCTTCTTACACAATAGCCTGGGAAAGAGACCTGGGCATCTCTTTGTCGCGTAAAGACTGGGAGAAAATATGCCTAAAAACCCACACAAGCTCCGTCTGTGTCCAAATAAGAGAAACTCAATATAAAGTCATGACAAGATGGTACAGACACCCCTCCCTACTCCACGCTATGTATCCCGCCTCGTCGGCACTCTGTTGGCGCTGCTCCTCCCCTTCTGGCACCCTTCTACATATTTGGTGGACCTGTCCACTGATACAGCCTTTTTGGCAGGAAGTTATACGCACCTCCCAATTCATACTCAAAACCCAAATCCCACATGACCCGGCATTCTGGCTAATCAATCATTCAACAATCCCGCTATCTCAACACAAACACTCCTTATTGCGGCACTTAAGCAATGCAGCACGCGCTGTGATTCCAGCCAGGTGGAGGTCCCAAACTCCGCCCACGAAGCGTACATGGTTCACTAAGCTGAACTACTTCATGAGAATGGAGGATCTGTTCCTCTCATCGATAGGCAAATCTAGTGAATTCGAAGCCACATGGGCCCCCTGGTTGGAATACAAGACCTCCCCAACATACCTGGCCACTCCCTTGGAAAGCAACTGAATTCTCCTTTGGAACAACCCTGCACCTTATTAGTGGTAATACCCCCCCCCCCCTCTGTCCTTATCTTACCCTATCCCCTTCTTGTCCCACACTTTTTTCTTCTTCTAGCTAATCGCCCTTAGGCGCCCCCTATTCTTTGACTTCTTTCTTAGTCTAATACCCTATATATATTCCAGGATGAGAGCACCTTCAAAGAAATGGGATATACTTACTTTATACGCTATTGAGCATACGTCCCCCCCCCCTAATTTAGCTTTTCACCACCACAAGGTTGTTTAATCTTTCCAGTAACATATGTACAATGCGAATGTCAGCTACCAAATGTGCTCTGTTGTTACTGATACTTCTATCTGTTTGTATATTTGGGAGTGCTCTCCCCCTATCTGTTAATGCAACTAAAACCTCTAATAAAAACTGATTATACAAAAAAAAAAAAAAAAAAAAAAAACAGATCCTTCTCCAAATTCACAACACATCTGGTCTAAAGAAAATTTCTGCGCAGAAATAGAAATAGAAGCAAAAGTGTACGTGTGATGAGTGAGTGTTTTGTATATATAAGTTTATACAATTTTACAGGTTGAACCACAAGAAGTCGAGTTCTCGCAGAGGTACATACATGTAAGTGACGTGCATGGTGGCTAGGGAGGCATCTCTGGTTAAACATAAAATTTGAGCAGTAGAGAATAGTAGACCAGGAGGTCATACTACAGACCGGGAGGTCCAGGTACAGCAGACTAAGAAGTCTGCCATAAAAGAGAAAAGGGCACAACCCAGGGGGTTGGTGCAAAACCCATATAGGCCAATAAAGCTCTGGCTGAAGGAATTCGCAGCCGAAATTTTCGATTCCACTGGTCGCTCAGCACATAAGATTAGTTGCTTATGTGCTGAACGATTGTACCGCACGTAATTGTGTACATTAGTTAATCTGACCAGTACCATTTGTGTACAAACCCGGTCGTAAAACTATTTGTACACTCTGATGTGATTTGTGTAATTTTTTATTTTCTGAAGGGAAGTTCGCTGGTCACTCAGGAATTGTCCAACAACCAATAGTTACTGGAAAGAGTAAGTGTTCTGCGGATATCCCTCGCATGTTCCAGTAAATAGAGGTTCATAGGGGCCCTGGGTCGAGTACGCCAGCACTAAGGCAGTGTGTGGGTCGTATTGGTCGGCGTGGGCGAGTGAGTGGGGTACTCGGTAAACCGCCACCGTCAGCCTATCGTGAACATTTTGGTTTTTGTAAGGGTTCGCTGAAGACCCTGAAATAAGGTCAGAGGTGGTGAAGCAACGCCTGCAAGTTATGGGGGCCAATTGTTCAGGAAGGGGGCGATCAACCTCGGTTCAGGTTGATTCAGTAAACCGACCAGTCGGGTCGGCAAGGTACGTAATGTGTGAAAAATATGGTTCACATACATAGGTTTTATGTGATGAATGGGAGAGAATGACAGTGCATGACGGGGAGAAATTCCCAAGAGTAGGTAGCTTTAGCCCAGAAGTGTTGCAAAATTTAAGGAGGAGGATATGTCTCATTAAATCAACAAAGAGACGAATCCAACATTATGATTATTTGCAGTTATGGCAACAGGAGGGTGAAATACAGAGAGGATTGGCTCTGGCGGCGGGATCTAATCCTATCAAGAAATTGATAGCGACGGCCCCGCCGCCACCATACATATCAGGAGAGAAATTGGTTGCGGAGAATGACGCATTAGGGTGTAACAAACAAACACTTAGCAACTGTGTAAATGTTAATAAGTTAACCAATGCAAGTATTAACCCGTGCAAGTTGTACCCTGTTTTGAACTTTCCCCAGGAGTGTGATCAAGAGGACGAATCGGCAACAATATCGGCGCTCTCTCTAGCAGCCACCATAGCAGAGACAACAGTAGGCACGGCTCCACCCACGAGATTAGTAACAAAAGCCCCTAGCGGAGGGATAGGTGAGGTCGTATCTACAGGTAAGTACGGCACCATACACTACGCTGAAACCATTTCACCACAGGCTGTAGAACCTACACAGAGTGATGTTAGTAGACTTAATCCTGTTAGGGTAATAGCAGTGCCAAATGGGAAAACTGACACGACAGGAATCACTCCTGTTAGGAACATTGCCATGTACAGCCCATTTTCCCGAATGGAATTAAGAACCATAGTGTCTGAGTTCCCTGACCCTAGGAAAGACTTAGTTGCCAGCCAGAAATACATCAGAGACCTAGGGAACACTTTAGAGCCCAATAACAAAGACTGGCAGGTATTGCTGAGGGCATGTTTACCCTCAAATGTCGACGCAGCTCAATTTTTGGCTGACTGTGGATTAGATCAGGATGTACCTCTTACAGATGTGTACAACAAAGATAACGTAAAAAGAATAAGTTTACAGTTAAAGGAGTATTTCCCAGCAGTAGTTAAGTGGAACAAGATTTTCTCCATTAGACAGAGAGAGTCAGAAACTGCTGCAGAATATTTTCACAGGGCATTACTAGAAATGGCAAAGTACACAGGTATAGAGGACATTAAAACAAACATAAACCATCGAGAAGTAGCAATATCTGTACTAATGGATGGGTTAAAAGAGACATTAAAGACAAGAGTACAGACCACGCAACCATGTTGGCGAGGTCTGTCGGTGGCTACTTTGAGAGAGGCTGCTATTGATCACGACCGGAATATCACCCGACACAGGGAGTCCCAAGGTGATAAGTTAATGGCCGTAAGTATACAGGCCCTGACCACAAGGCAGCCTTTGTATAAATCACCAAACCCTGTGGGTAAGTCAAATGTGGTAACTTGTTTTTCTTGTCATAGACAGGGACACATGGCACGAGATTGTAGAGTGAAAAATTCACAAAACTCATATAAACCCCCTAGACAACGACACGACACACGACATTGGGAGCAGGGTCCGCAGAAACGGAGTTATGAGCCACATACAGGGGAAACAAAAAGATACCCCCCGAACAGAGACTGGCAAGCCACTGGTAGTTCCCATTTAACCCCTTCACAAGTAGTTGCTGCCAGCGGGATTCAGGGAGGTCACCATACCCAATAGGGGTGTGGCCATACCTGTAATCTGCAGCCAGTAAAATTGATTGCAAGTCTTGGGAGTGAACCTGAAATTGCAATCAATGTAGCTGGTAAATCATTAAACTTTCTTGTAGACACAGGGGCGGCCAAATCAGTGATAAATTCGACAGTGGGCATGAGAACCACTGGTAAGACAATTCCAGCCATAGGAGTAACAGGAGTAGTCCAGCACTACCCTGTTAGCAAACCAGCCGAGATTACAGTAGGGCCGTTACATACCAAGCATTCCTTTTTGCTGGCTGCATCGGCACCGACTAATCTCCTGGGAAGAGACTTATTGTGCAAAAATGGGGTGCGTCATTTATTGTACTCCTGAAGGTGTATTCTTGGACATACCTGAGAATCACGCTCAGGAAGTGCGAGACATGTTAGACTCCCCGTCAAAATTAATGTCACATACCATTATGACAAATAGGACTCCATCCCAAGTAGAGGAAATGACATCCCAGATACCAGAGTCACTTTGGACTAAAGATGGACAGGACACTGGATTAATGGCAAACGTAGCTCCGGTAGTTGTACAAGTAAAAGATGGTAGGATAGCTCCAAAAATCCCACAGTACCCTCTGAAGCCAGAGGTGGAGTTAGGAGTGTATCCCGTAATAGAGCGCTTGCTACAACAGGGCATTCTGGTAAGAACGTCCGGCACTGCCAATAGTCCCATCTTCCCTGTGAAAAAGAGTGGGGGGAGGGGTTACCGGCTAGTGCAGGATCTAAGGGGGATTAACAAAATAGTTGAGAGTCAGTTCCCCGTAGTGCCAAATCCAGCTGTCATCCTTATGCAAATCCCTCCCACTGCGAAATTTTTCACTGTTATTGACCTCTGCTCCGCTTTCTTTTCGGTACCTCTGCACCCTGACAGTCAATATTTGTTTGCATTCACATACAGAGGAGTCCAATACACATGGACTCGATTACCACAAGGTTTCATAGACAGTCCAAGTATCTTTTCCCAGGCTTTGCATGATTGTTTACAGTCTTTACAACCAGAGAGTGGATCAGTATTAATACAGTACGTGGATGATCTACTACTGTGTTCTGATTCATTGGAAGCATCCCTGAAGGATACGAAACAGCTCCTGTTTCATCTTTCAGACACAGGACACAAGGTTTCCAAAGACAAGTTACAATTATGCCAAACTAAGGTAAAATATTTGGGAGACAGTCTAACACAAGGACTGACACCTGACCGCTGATAGAATTCAAGCAATTAGAGACATGACTCTGCCACAAACCCAGCAACAGATCAGAACATTTTTAGGAATGTGTGGGTATTGCCGTAACTGGATCCCAGGATTTTCCATTCTAGCATTACCTTTGCAGGAGATGGTTTCCTCAAACAAACCTGATCGGATTTCGCATACAGACGAGTCCGAGATGGCATTTGAGAGACTTAAACAGTGCCTAACGCAGGCACCAGCATTAGGTATGCCAGACTATGGGAAACCCTTTGAGCTGTACGGAACAGAAAGTGCTGGTTGCGCGGCAGGCGTCTTAACCCAAAAGCACGGTGATACCAGCAGGCCAGTAGCATACTACAGCGCTCAGCTAGACACGGTAGCGCGATCCCTCCCCACATGCTTGCGAAGCGTTGCTGCGATAGCATTGCTAGTAACGAAAAGCGAAGATGTAGTGCTAGGTCACAACCTCACAATTCATACACCACATGCAGTGTCAGCCTTGCTAAATTCTGCCCAAACCAGGCACGTCTCATCAGCGCGGTTTACAAGATGGGAATTGGCACTAATGGCCCCCGTAAACATCACCATAAGGAGATGCAGTGCATTAAATCCTGCAACATATCTCCCAGGTGTGCCTGGACAGGCACAAAGGGTGGAGGATGAGAGTGGTGGGGAAGGAGAATTTAACACAAAGGAAGACACACATGATTGTATGGAATATTTGACCCAAAATTTTACCGCAAGGCCTGACATCAGTGACAACCCACTGGAAGATGTAGATCTAACTTTCTACACGGACGGTAGTTGTCACAGACAGTCAGACTCGGGAGACTTGTGTACTGGATACGCAGTCGTAGATGACCAAGGCACCATAGAAGCGGAACCGCTAGGCCCACCTCACTCAGCCCAGGTTGCTGAACTGGTCGCCCTAACCAGAGCATGTGAATTGGCTAAGGGCAAATCAGCCAATATCTACACCGACTCTAGATACGCATTCGGGGTAGTCCATGATTTCGGAGCCCTATGGCGCCTCAGAAATTTCATGACGGCAGCTGGTACACCGATAGCGCATGCAGCTCACATCAAAAGGCTTCTAACAGCGATACAGGAACCCGACAGAGTGGCTGTTATCAAGTGTAAAGCACACACATTTAGCCAAGACCCAGTATTGCTTGGTAACAGCCGAGCAGACGAAGCAGCTAAGTTAGCAGCTGGGACCCCCAGACAGACAGACACCACACAACTGATGGTATTTAATATCATCAACACACAGAAGTTGTGTGAGATGCAAAATTTGTGTTCCACACAGGAAAAGGCAGTCTGGAAGGCAAAGGGATATGGCCAGGAGTCCTCAGGACTCTGGACGGATGGACAAGGTAAACCGGTGGCCCCCAGAGCATATCTCCCATGTTTAGCTGAGGCAGCTCACGGGCTGACTCATCTGGGCAAGGAGGGAATGTGCAAGTTGATAAGAGCATATTGGTGCGCCCCAGGATTTTCATCTCATGCAGGTAAGAGAGCAATGTCATGCCTTACCTGTTTGAGAAAGAACATCGGAAAGGCAATACCAACAGAACCATCTCATATCCCACCTGCAGGCGGCCCTTTCCAGGTAATACAGATTGACTTCATTCAATTACCCCCTTGTCGAAATTTGAAATATGTACTTGTTTGTATAGATGTGTTCTCAAATTGGGTCGAAGCATTTCCTGCGGCCACAAATACCGCTATGTTTACTGCTAAGAAAATTGTGCAGGAATTTGTATGTAGATATGGTATCCCTAGAATAATTGAAAGTGATAGGGGTACCCATTTTACAGGTGATGTCTTTCAAGGAATGTGTAAGTTGATGGGAATTGATAGCAAGCTGCACACTCCATACCGTCCACAGGCGAGTGCAAAGGTGGAAAGAGTGAACAGCACTATTAAAAATAAACTGAGCAAAGTTATGGCAGAGACAGGATTGACATGGCCAGAAGCTCTACCCATTGTACTGTACAGCATCAGAACCACTCCCAGGTCCCCTCTTAATCTGTCTCCCTTTGAAATCTTGTTTGGTCGACAACCGCATGTTATGATTAACCCTCAGGATGATTTGAAGTGTAACAACGAAGTGACTGTAAAATACTTGATTAACATGAGTAAACAGCTAAGGAATCAAAATGATAATTTGAAGTTAGTGATTCCTGATTTACCAGATAGTAATTGTCATGACATTGAACCTGGGGATTATGTAATGATACGGAATTTTCTACGCTCAGGTTGCCTTATTGACAGATGGGAAGGACCATACCAAGTCTTATTGACTAGCACTACAGCATTGAAGGTTGCCGAGAGAGAGACTTGGGTTCATTCGTCCCATTGTAAGAAGGTTGCTGATCCAGAGAGGTCCCGTGATAAGGAACAGACGGTAGAGGAAGTTGTATCACTGGAGTGTCTGTTCCAGGAGGACTGAGGCGGCACCTGAGCATCGAGAATCACAAGATAAAAAAAAGCAGTTGTCGATTCCCTGTTCCCTTTTATTGTTTTTTCTCCACTTCCCATCCCCTCTCCCTCAAATTATTTTCTCCCCCTTCTCATTCTTCTTCGTTTCCTCCTAAGATGGACTTGCCTCAAGAGACTGTGATCCGGATTTTCCTGTTGACCATGATGTTGACCAGAGCAGTCTGTTCCGGCGAGAGTACCATGGAGGTCGAGAGAGGTTCTGGAATGGGTTCTGATGACAGAGATGGAGGCGTAGTTTTCCGAGAACAACATAATCAACAAGCAAAGGCGAGTATCAGAAAACGATCCGATAGCATTGACCATAGAAGGAATTGTGAAGGATTGTTAGCTGAAGAAAACTGTATCTGTAGGCTTTGTGACAATGTAGTTGAGGATGGGTGCATCAAGAAATGCCAATCCAGTTTTAATATCCACATGGACCGGCATCCCTTGAGTGACTATCACTCCTTAGTGGGTAGTGTGCTAAATCAAACAGATTGTTGGGTATGCTCTCAAGTACCTCAAGGTCATAGCAAATCAGGACTAGTACCATTTCCTTTGACGATAGGGGAGGTACTTGAGCTAAGTGGTGGGAGGCCGGTGGACAGGAGGTTTAATATCTCCAGTCCTCCTAGTTTGAAGCTCCACCAATATCATGTGGATAGATCCCTCATATGTTTTAACATTTCCAATCCCCGAAAGCCGGGAAATTGGGAAGTGTCATGGAGCAACCAAACCATGACCTTTTCATATAGAGCAGATAGAATGCCGACAGATACAGAACTTATACGCCACATAGCCAGTAGAGGAAAATCTTTCCGATATAGGTATACCCTAGGAAATAGGATTACGAGAGTTGGAGAGGTATCACCAGGATACTGTGCACATATCGTACAAGCTGATACGTGTACTAGACAGATGGGAGAATTAGGGTTAGGAGATTTCACATGGAAGATGTGTAATATGGTTATGTCCTACTCCGTCCCATATGTTCTCCCCGATGATGCATATTTCATATGCGGGAGGAAGGCGTATAAGTGGCTTGCCCCAAACTCTGAAGGATTGTGTTATATTGGAAAAGTACTGCCTGAAGTAATGACTGTATCACATGCCAAAATGAAAGATATACACCGTGTTGCCCAAGCTCCTTATACTCACACCCATTACGAGCACGTAGTTAAACGGCACCTGATAGAAAGAACAGAGCATCCGGCCTCTGACATGATCCATGAATCCACCGGGATTCAGTTTCTAATCGCGTTAGACATCACTCGCACCGCCAGAGGAGTGTTGAATTACAAATACATATCTGCGCTCGCAAATTTGTTAGACAATATCACAGAAATGTATGATGACACGTTTAGGTATACTGGAAGAGAACTTCAAGCTTATAAAACAGAACTAGTTCAGCATAGAATGATTCTCAATTATCTCACAGCAGTAACAGGTGGATATTGTGTCACACTGGCAACGCAGTACGGCGTGAAATGTTGCACATATATTACAAATAGTACCGAGGACCCGGTCGAGGTCATAGACCAAAAGATGGACGATATTCTCCAATTGAAGTGGGAATTTCGCAGGAGACACAATCTCACCCTTGCTGCTGTGAGTAATGAGCTGACTGGTTGGGTGTCATGGTTGAACCCGCGAAATTGGTACTCCGGTTTAGGAGAATGGGCTCAAGGAGTCATAATGGATGTAGGGAAGTTTCTCCTATGTATCTTAGGTGTTATCATAACGATTGGCTTGATATTTAGATGCGGTCAGGCTTTAACGAAGTGCAAACGAAGTACCAGGGTGATGAGTTTAAGGAGTGAGGAAACTGTAATTCCAATGGATTTGATTTATGACCCAAATGTAGAAACAATGATGTGATGAAAATGCGATTTCTACGGTCCGTTTCTTTCACCTGTTTTTCCGTTTTCCTCCAAGGCAAAAAGACCCACTTGGACGAGGAATTTGATGAGCCGATATACAGACAACAGATGGATTAAAGAAGAAGTTTTGACAACCTTATACACAGATTTTTGATGAACTATGCCATAGATCCCCAGTTTCCCTAGAAATTTTAAAAATTACGCTAGCCCAACACTTTTGTAAATCTATGGACATTGACAAAGCTTTTGCTCGCACCTTATGGGCAAAAGCACAAAGAAGACTGCATTCAACAGACACCGAACAAGACTTCAACCGACAAATGTTCATTTACCTGACATAGAATACCACTGCATTTACCATAATTATGTCTTTTCTTCATCTCTACAACCTTCAGGTAATTACACACATAGTATAGGGAATACAGGCACAGATATCAGCAATCACATATTCCCCCATTCATGTATCATCAACTAAAATGTGCTCCCCATTTTGTTCCGAAAAGAGCTCGGTAAAGTTTGACAGCCCATCCACAGACCCGTACCACGGGATAAGAAGGAATTCAAATGTATACTTCGCAATGCCTCGAAGCTTGATTTAAAACACGTACGGCACGATGATACATGACCCCCAAACACGGATTCATACACACATGCTTCTGCTATCTCACTAGGTCATACCCTTTTCCTACCTTCTCCTCTCCTCCCCTACCCAACCATGTAAATGTATTAACCCCTGACATATATTTTTCTCTTTTTGAAATGTTTTAGGAAGTGGCAGTTATTGTTGACTGCCAAAGGGTGGACTGTCAAAGTCAGAAAAATATCACGATGCACACTGCCATATTTGCACCTCATACAGGTCTGCGCTGCGCATGCGCGCGCTCTCCCGTGCGTGCGCATACTCGCTGTTGCGGGCACCCGCGGGCGCGCGGTATGTGCATTTACGGTAGAGTTCGCGTGTTCGTAGCGTGCGACTCAATCGTTACATATTTTCACTATATAATGTATTTTGTAGATCATGGTCCCTTTGATAGATTCTGAAAGTTTGGTTAATGTAGAATGTTCATGGACAGAGAAATCCCCCTTTGTTTGATACGAAGGGTCAGACAGGAGTAATACAGTGGTGTTTAGTATCCATCGGAAGAGTATTTAATTAGCAATATTCCGGTGTTGGTTTGAAGCGGATTAATCGCTCGTGCGAATAGTTATGGACATAAGAAGTTTATGTCCATTTACTATTATTTGCACTTAATTATCCATGCGGCGGGAAACCTAGTTTCCCACCCACCTGAGCAGTTGGAAATCGTCACAGCCCACCTGTATGAATCAACCTATGACCTTTTGTTATAATGCGAGGAGGAATTCCTGTGTCCAATGAACAATGAGATTGTAGGGACCATTGAATTGTATTGTGTGTGGGGCATAAATAGACAAGCCGATCACATCCAGCTCACTCTTCAACGGTTATCATTGCTGAAAATTGGGAGCTGGATGTCCAGCGGCGCATGCGATCGTTTCCTTTGTGCGTAAGTTTTCTCCGCAATCATATTGTCTTTCTTGTTGTTATGGGCCATATCTCTCTCTCTCTCTCTTCTCCTCTTTCTCTCGTAGTCTCTTAAACGTAATAGTATTGTATTGTATTTCCTGTGTAGTTATCTGGTTAGGTAGTCTATGTTATATTGTAGTGTATGACTTGTATTGTATTAATTCTTTTGCAAGTATAACATTCATAATATATATATTAGGCGTTGGACCCTAAGCACGGTATCTGTGTATTTCTTATAGTGTTAAGTATTCTCAGAGCGTCGGTGACGCTCAAACAGCTTTTAAGTTAATAAGGTTACACTGTGTTGCATCTACACCCTATCTCTGCACTAAGGTTTTACAGCATATTACATTGTTTATGGTTTAGATATAAAGGTTTAACATTGTGAGCGTCTGCGCCGCTCGTGATCTCCTCGTGGTCTCGAGCGTCCGCTACACTCTGATAGCGTAGCATTACGGTAGTCGCTCACCTATAAGTGTGCCCGATACCAACAGCGTATTCTCGTGAGCGTCTGTATCGCTCGAGCAGCCCGCTCCCGATACAGCGTCCGTTACGCTATAGTGAACCATTACGTTAGTCAGCAGCCAATAGCTTGCCTGCCTGTGATCTCTTGGCCGTGAGCGAACGTGACGCTTGAGCGTCTCGACCACGGCTAAGCGATTGTTACGTAACGAGCGTACCCTTACGGTACTCCATACGTAAATAGCGTACAGTGTTCTTAGACCTCATAAAGGGTTTTATATAAGATAAATATTTAGCTTTATCAACTGTGCAATGAGCGGAAAGCTGCGGATCTATAACGTGTGGTATTACACCGTCATGTGATAATAGCTAGATTCATCCATACACTGTGCAATGAGAGGAAAGCTGCGGATCTAGAACATGTGATATTACACCGTCATGTGATAATAGCTAGATTCATCCATACACTATGCAATGTGCGGGTCTACAACGTGTGGTATTACACCGTCATGTGATAATAATAAGAATTTACTTACCGATAATTCTATTTCTTATAGTCCGTAGTGGATGCTGGGGACTCCGTAAGGACCATGGGGGGAATAGCGGCTCCGCAGGAGACTGGGCACAAAAGTAAAGCTTTAGAACTACCTGGTGTGCACTGGCTCCTCCCCCTATGACCCTCCTCCAAGCCTCAGTTAGGATACTGTGCCCGGACGAGCGTACACAATAAGGAAGGATTTTGAATCCCGGGTAAGACTCATACCAGCCACACCAATCACACCATATAACTTGTAAACCCAGTTAACAGCATGATAACAGAGGAGCCTCTAGAAAAGATGGCTCACTACAGCAATAACCCGATTTTTATAACTATGTACCAGTATTGCAGACAATCCGCACTTGGGATGGGCGCCCAGCATCCACTACGGACTACGAGAAATAGAATTATCGGTAAGTAAATTCTTATTTTCTCTGACGTCCTAGTGGATGCTGGGGACTCCGTAAGGACCATGGGGATTATACCAAAGCTCCCAAACGGGCGGGAGAGTGCGGATGACTCTGCAGCACCAAATGAGAGAACTCCAGGTCCTCCTCAGCCAGGGTATCAAATTTGTAGAATTTTACAAACGTATTTGCTCCTGACCAAGTAGCTGCTCGGCAAAGTTGTAAAGCCGAGACCCCTCGGGCAGCCGCCCAAGATGAGCCCACCTTCCTTGTGGAATGGGCTTTTACAGATTTTGGCTGTGGCAGGCCTGCCACAGAATGTGCAAGCTGAATTGTACTACAAATCCAACGAGCAATAGTCTGCTTAGAAGCAGGAGCACCCAGCTTGTTGGGTGCATACAGAATAAACAACGAGTCAGATTTTCTGACTCCAGCCGTCCTGGAAACCTATATTTCCAGGGCCCTGACAACGTCTAGCAACTTGGAGTCCTCCAAGTCCCTAGTAGCCGCAGGCACCACAATAGGTTGATTCAGGTGAAACGCTGAAAACCACCTTAGGGAGAAACTGAGGACAAGTCCTCAATTCCGCCCTGTCCGAATGGAAAATCAGATGAGGGCTTTTACAGGATAAAGCCGCCAATTCTGACACGCACCTGGCCCAGGCCAGGGCCAACAGCATGACCACTTTTCATGCGAGATATTTTAACTCCACATATTTAAGTGGTTCAAACCAATGTGACTTTTGGAACCCAAAAACTACATTTAGATCCCAAGGTGCCACTGGGGGCACAAAAGGAGGCTGTATATACAGTACCCCTTTCACAAACGTCTGAACTTCAGGGACTGAAGCTAGTTCTTTTTGGAAGAAAATTGACAGGGCCGAAATTTGAACCTTAATGGACCCCCATTTCAGGCCCATAGACACTCCTGTTTGCAGGAAATGTAGGAATCGACCTAGTTGAAAATTCCTCCGTCGGGGCCTTACTGGCCTCGCACCACGCAACATATTTTCACCAAATGCGGTGATAATGTTTTGCGGTTATATCTTTCCTGGCTTTGATCAGGATAGGAATGACTTCATCCGGAATGCCTTTCTCCTTCAGGATCCGGCGTTCAACCGCCATGCCGTCAAACGCAGCCGCGGTAAGTCTTGGAACAGAGAGGGTCCTTGCTGGAGCAGGTCCTTTCTTAGAGGTAGAGGCCACGGATCCTCCGTGAGCATCTCTTGAAGTTCCGGTTACCAAGTCCTTCTTGGCCAATCCGGAGCCACGAATATAGTGCTTACTCCTCTCCATCTTATAATTCTCAGTACCTTGGGTATGAGAGGCAGAGGAGGGAACACATACACTGACTGGTACACCCACTGTGTTACCAGAGCGTCTACAGCTATTGCCTGAGGGTCCCTTGACCTGGCGCAATACTTGTCGAGTTTTATAAACATGTGGAAGACTTCTGGGTGAAGTCCCCACTCTCCCGGGTGGGGGTCGTGTCTGCTGAGGAAGTCTGCTTCCCAGTTGTCCACTCCCGGAATGAATACTGCTGACAGTGCTATCACATGATTTTCCGCCCAGCGAAGAATCCTTGCAGCTTCTGCCTTGCCCTCCTGCTTCTTGTGTCACCCTGTCTGTTTACGTGGGTGACTGCCGTGATGTTGTCCGAATGGATCAACTCCGGGTGACCTTGAAGCAGAGGTCTTGCTGAGCTTAGAGCATTGTAAATGGCCCTTAGCTTCAGGATATTTATGTGAAGTGATGTCTCCAGGCTTGACCATAAGCTCTGGAAATTCCTTCCCTGTGTGACTGCTCCCCAGCCTCGCAGGCTGGCATCCGTGGTCACCAGGACCCAGTCCTGAATGTCGAATCTGCGGCCCTCTAGAAGATGAGCACTCTGCAACCACCACAGGAGAGACACCCTTGTGCTTGGTGACAGGGTTATCCGCTGATGCATCTGAAGATGCGACCCGGACCATTTGTCCAGCAGGTCCCACTGGAAAGTTCTTGCGTGGAATCTGCCGAATGGGATTGCTTCGTAGGAAGCCACCATTTTTCCCAGAACCCTTTCATTGATGTACTGAGACTTGGCTCGGTTATAGGAGGTTCCCGACTAGCTCGGATAACTCCCTGACTTTCTCCTCCGGGAGAAACACCTTTTTCTGGACTGTGTCCAGGATCATCCCTAGGAACAGAAGACGAGTCGTCGGAATCAGCTGCGATTTTGGAATATTGAGAATCCAATCGTGCTGCCGCAACACTACCTGAGATAGTGCTACACCGACCTCCAACTGTTCCCTGGATCCTACCCTTATCAGGGAATCGTCCAAGTAAGGGATAACTAAAATTCCCTTCCTTCGAAAGAGTATCATCATTTCGGCCATTACCTTGGTAAAGACCCGGGGTGCCGTGGACCATCCATACGGCAGCGTCTGAAACTGATAGTGACAGTTCTGTACCATAAACCTGAGGTACCCTTGGTGAGAAGGGTAAATTGGGACATGAAGGTAAGCATCCTTGATGTCCCGAGACATCATGTAGTCCCCTTCTTCCAGGTTCGCAATCACTGCTCTGAGTGACTCAATCTTGAATTTGAACCTCCGTATGTAAGTGTTCAAGATTTTAGATTTAGAATCGGTCTCACCGAGCCGTCCGGCTTCGGTACCACAACAGTGTGGAATAATACCCCGTTCCCTGTTGCAGGAGGGGTACCTTGATTATCACCTGCTGGGAATACAGCTTGTGAATGGCTTCCAAAACTGCCTCCCTGTCAGAGGGAGACATCGGTAAAGCCGACTTTAGGAAACGGCGAGGTGGAGACGTCTCGAATTCCAATTTGTACCCCTGAGATATCACCTGAAAGATCCAGGGGTCTAATTGCGAGTGAGCCCACTGCGCGCTGAAATTCATTGAGACGGGCCCCCACCGTGCCTGATTCTGCTTGTAAAGCCCCAGCGTCATACTGAGGGCTTGGCAGAGGCGGGAGAGGGCTTCTGTTCCTGGGAACTGGCTGATTTCTGCAGCCGTTTCCCTCTCTGTCACGGGGCAGAAATGAGGAACCTTTTGCCCACGTGCCCTTATGGGAACGAAAGGACTGCGCCTGATAATACGGCGTCTTCTTATGTTGAGAGGCGACCTGGGGTAAAAACGTGGATTTCCCAGCTGTTGCCGTGGCCACCAGGTCTGAAAGACCGACCCCAAATAACTCCTCCCCTTTATAAGGCAATACTTCCATATGCCATTTGGAATCCACATCACCTGACCACTGTCGTGTCCATAACCCTCTTCTGGCAGAAATGGACAGCGCACTTACTCTTGATGCCAGTCGGCAAATATCCTGCTGTGCATCACACATATATAGAAATGCATCTTTTAAATGCTCTACAGGCAATAATATACTGTCCCTATCTAGGGTATCAATATTTTAAGTCAGGGAATCCGACCACGCCAACCCAGCACTGCACATCCAGGCTGAGGCAATTGCTGGTCGCAGTATAACACCAGTATGTGTGTAAATACATTTTAGGATACCCTCCTGCTTTCTATCAGCAGGATCCTTAAGGGCGGCCATCTCAGGAGAGGGTAGAGCCCTTGTTCTTACAAGCGTGTGAGCGCTTTATCCACCCTAGGGGGTGTTTCCCAACGCACCCTAACCTCTGGCGGGAAAGTATATAATGCCAATAACATTTTAGAAATTATCAGTTGTTATCGGGGGAAACCCACGCATCATCACACACCTCATTTAATTTCTCAGATTCAGGAAAACTACAGGTAGTTTTTTCTCACCGAACATAATACCCCTTTTTGGTGGTACTCGTATTATCAGAAATGTGTAAAACATTTTTCATTGCCTCAATCATGTAACGTGTGGCCCTACTGGAAGTCACATTTGTCTCTTCACCGTCAACACTGGAGTCAGTATCCGTGTCGGCGTCTATATCTGCCATCTGAGGTAACGGGCGCTTTAGAGCCCCTGACGGCCTATGAGACGTCTGGACAGGCACAAGCTGAGCAGCCGGCTGTCTCATGTCAACCACTGTCTTTTATACAGAGCTGACACTGTCACGTAATTCCTTCCAACAGTTCATCCACTCAGGTGTCGACCCCCTAGGGGGTGACATCACTATTACAGGCAATCTGCTCCGTCTCCACATCATTTTTCTCCTCATACATGTCGACACAAACGTACCGACACACAGCACACACACAGGGAATGCTCTGATAGAGGACAGGACCCCACTAGCCCTTTGGGGAGACAGAGGGAGAGTTTGCCAGCACACACCAGAGCGCTATATATATACAGGGATAACCTTATATAAGTGTTTTTCCCCTTATAGCTGCTGTATTTTTAATACTGCGCGTAATTAGTGCCCCCCTCTCTTTTTTAACCCTTTCTGTAGTGTAGTGACTGCAGGGGAGAGCCAGGGAGCTTCCCTCCAACGGAGCTGTGAGGGAAAATGGCGCCAGTGTGCTGAGGAGATAGGCTCCGCCCCCTTCTCGGCGGCCTTTCTCCCGCTTTTTTAAGGAAAAACTGGCAGGGGTTAAATGCATCCATATAGCCCAGGAGCTATATGTGATGTATTTTTTGCCATCTAAGGTATTTTTATTGCGTCTCAGGGCGCCCCCCCCCCCAGCGCCCTGCACCCTCAGTGACCGGAGTGTGAAGTGTGCTGAGAGCAATGGCGCACAGCTGCGGTGCTGTGCGCTACCTTATTGAAGACAGGACGTCTTCTGCCGCCGATTTTCCGGACCTCTTCTGTATTCTGGCTCTGTAAGGGGGCCGGCGGCGCGGCTCTGGGACCTATCCATGGCTGGGCCTGTGATCGATCCCTCTGGAGCTAATGTCCAGTAGCCTAAGAAGCCCAATCCACTCTGCACGCAGGTGAGTTCGCTTCTTCTCCCCTTAGTCCCTCGATGCAGTGAGCCTGTTGCCAGCAGGTCTCACTGAACATAAAAAACCTAAAACTAAACTTTTCACTAAGCAGCTCAGGAGAGCCACCTAGTGTGCACCCTTCTCGTTCGGGCACAAAAATCTAACTGAGGCTTGGAGGAGGGTCATAGGGGGAGGAGCCAGTGCACACCAGGTAGTTCTAAAGCTTTACTTTTGTGCCCAGTCTCCTGCGGAGCCGCTATTCCCCCCCCTTACGGAGTCCCCAGCATCCACTAGGACGTCAGAGAAAGCTAGATTCATCCTTACACTGTGCGGGTCTACAACGTGTGGTATTACACCGTCATGTGATAATAGCTAGATTCAGCCTTACACCGTGCAATGTGCGGGTCTACAACATGTGATATTACACCGTCATGTGATAATAGATAGATTTATCCATACACTGTGCAATGAGCGGAAAGCTGCGGATCTATAACGTGTGATATTACACCGTCATGTGATAATAGCTAGATTCAGCCTTACACTGTGCAATGTGCGGAAAGCTGCGGATCTATAACATGATATTACACCGTCATGTGATAATAGCTAGATTCAGCCTTACACCGTGCAATGTGCGGGTCTACAACATGTGATATTACACCGTCATGTGATAATAGATAGATTCATCCATACACTGTGCAATGAGCGGAAAGCTGCGGATCTATAACATGTGATATTACACCGTCATGTGATAATAGCTAGATTCAGCCTTACACTGTGCAATGTGCGGGTCTACAACGTGTGGTATTACACAGTCATGTGATAACGTGTGATATTACACCATCATGTGATAATACCTAGATTCAGCCTTACACTGTGCAATGTGCGGGTCTACAACGTGTGGTATTACACAGTCATGTGATAACGTGTGATATTACACCATCATGTGATAATACCTAGATTCAGCCTTACACTGTGCAATGTGCGGAAAGCTGCGGATCTATAACATGTGATATTACACCGTCATGTGATAATAGCTAGATTCATCCTTACACTGTGCAATGTGCGGGTCTACAACGTGTGGTATTACACCGTCATGTGATAATACCTAGATTCAGCCTTACACTGTGCAATGAGCGGAAAGCTGCGGATCTATAACATGTGATATTACACCGTCATGTGATAATAGCTAGATTCATCCATACACTGTGCAATGTGCGGGTCTACAACGTGTGGTATTACACAGTCATGTGATAATACCTAGATTCAGCCTTACACTGTGCAATGTGCGGAAAGCTGTGAAACAAAACTCTTACACTCGTTAGCGTGATTTGATTTAATGTAAACAGGTTGTGTATTACTGGAAGATAACCCATCGCGTGGATCTGTAAACATAGCCAGATATGAGCTGTACATTCTCCACACAAGCGGCTGGATCACATAGTAGAGATTGGTGCTGAGAAAAAGATAATTCAGTCTCCTCATAAAAAATCATTTATCATAAATCAATGCGTCTTATATATATTTATATATGTACATCTTCACCTAACCCTAATTTGGCAGTTCTGAAGATCGCACTCATACGCTGACAGGCTCGCCCGGTTACATGTAGCGTGTGCAGTGCAGCCATGATTCTAACCGATCATTCAGATGTCTTGTATGAAAGATGGCGATATAGAGTACAAGCGGCAGCACCCGGGCATACCCAGGGTACAAGCAGCAGCACCCCACAATATACAGGGTACTACGGCATACACAGAATACACTCCACCATCCATGGGGTCCAAGCGCCAACACTCCACCATCCATGGGGTGCAGGCGCCAACACTCCACCATACATGGGGTACAAGCGCCAACACTCCACCATACATGGGGTACAAGCGCCAGCACTCCACCATACATGGGGTACAAGCGCCAGCACTCCACCATACATGCGGTACAAGCGCCAACACTCCACCATACATGGGGTACAAGCGCCAACACTCCACCATACATGGGGTACAAGCGCCAACACTCCACCATACATGGGGTACAAGCGCCAGCACTCCACCATACATGGGGTACAAGCGCCAGCACTCCACCATACATGCGGTACAAGCGCCAACACTCCACCATACATGGGGTACAAGCGGCAGCACTCCACCATACATGCGGTACAAGCGCCAACACTCCACCATACATGGGGTACAAGCGGCAGCCGTCCGGTTAGACATCTCTGTAAAACCAGCGGTACAACCTCATATAATAGGAATGTCTGGCAGAACACAGTCAAATAACCCTCAGTCAATGTTGGCACAACATAGAAGATCCTGTTTACCTGGAACGCAGTGCTCCATGACTTCAGGACATAAACAAGCTCATTACACTGTATAAAATTGGCATTTGTGCGTCTGGGGATTGGTTGGTAAATATACTCGGTAAGCGCGCCATTCATTTGGTCATACAATGGCACCTATCATGGGTACGTTCTCCTAGTTAATGAAATGTCATGGATAATATATATATATTAATCCCCTGGGGGCCTCATCTTCTAGAAGGAATATTGCAAATCCAGCATTCAGTCACTGAGCAGCAGATGGAGCCGACTTGTACAGGGTTATTAGAGTATGGGGGCAAAGCCGGGCTGCCCCAATCTGTGCAAATCTCAGAATTATAAGTGCAAGCTGAGCGCTACATATAGGTATTAGTGTCCTCTCTCTGCTGGTGTATACGGAGGGAAGGGACCGTCTGCGAGCCTCACAAGTCATCATCGCCAATGCCCTCAAAGGCATAGTTCCCGTGGAAGTCCTCTGCACTCACGTCACTGGTGGAGTTACTGATCCCACGGAGACTGACGGAGCTGAGCTTACTCTGTGGATACAAGGCGGGAAGAGACAGGTTATAGGAAGGTCCTGCCAGCGTCGGGCAGACCCGGCCAGCTCCCACCAGGCTATAGGCATGACGCTACCAGGCCAGGACTACTGAGAGGAACGTGTATAGGGTATATAGGACAGGGCACTGAGCATCCGCTGGTAGTCACAGGTTACAGGAAGGTCCTGCCAACGTTGGGCACACCCGGCCAGGTGACAGGTAATGCCGCAGCACATGCAGAATACGGTAACCCTGTGATCACTCACACTCACCGATAACTTCGCCACGGGCTCCCTGTGCGAGTCTGGGGAATCCTGAGGAGAGAAATAAGATGTCAGCTGTGGAATGTCACCGGTGGGAGGACACAGGGAGGACGCAGACAATATCTCACAGAGAAGACAAAGGAATATAACAAGCAGTAACTCACCAGCAGAGGGGGCGATTTCACCGCCTGCTGACTGTCTGACCGCCGCACCAGGCAGGACTGTCTCTTCCGCAACATCTGCTGATTGAGAGATTGTAGAGACAGCACATCCTGTACGCAGCACAGAGTACCCCTCCCACCAGCCTCCTGTACGCAGCACAGAGCACCCCTCCCACCAGCCTCCTGTACGCAGCACAGAGCACCCCTCCCACCAGCTTCCTGTACGCAGCACCCCTCCCACCAGCCTCCTGTACGCAGCACAGAGCACCCCTCCCACCAGCTTCCTGTACGCAGCACCCCTCCCACCAGCCTCCTGTACGCAGCACAGAGCACCCCTCCCACCAGCTTCCTGTACGCAGCACAGAGCACCCCTCCCTCCTCCTGTACGCAGCACAGAGTACCCCTCCCTCCCGCCTCCTGTACGCAGCACAGAGCACCTCTCCCACCAGCCTCCTGTACGCAGCACAGAGCACCCCTCCCTCCAGCCTCCTGTACGCAGCACAGAGTACCCCTCCCTCCAGCCTCCTGTACGCAGCACAGAGTACCCCTCCCTCCAGCCTCCTGTACGCAGCACAGAGTACCCCTCCCTCCAGCCTCCTGTACGCAGCACAGAGTACCCCTCCCTCCCACCTCCTGTACGCAGCACAGAGTACCCCTCCCTCCCGCCTCCTGTACACAGCACAGAGCACCCCTCCCTTCTGCCTCCTGTACGCAGCACAGAGTACCCCTCCCACCAGCCTCCTGTACGCAGCACAGAGTACCCCTCCCTCCAGCCTCCTGTACGCAGCACAGAGTACCCCTCCCTCCCGACTCCTGTACACAGCACAGAGTACCCCTCCCTCCCGCCTCCTGTACGCAGCACAGAGTACCCCTCCCTCCCGCCTCCTGTACAAAGCACAGAGTAAATCCCTGGTATTTACCTTTTTCATTGTGCCTCCAGACTTCTTCACCATGAGCTCGTCCACCATGGACTGCAGGCAGATACTCATCATTATGGCCTGATGGGGGAAGGTGAGCAGTTACCACCAGGGACAGTACAGAGAACGTCACAATTACACCCAACCGTACAGGAGCCTCACACCAAGCTATATAGAAGCAAGTTCATGGGGTAATAAGGTGTCATTATATATTGTGTTGTGTTTCACAAGTGATAGAACAATGAGACTGGGTAATGAGAGAGAGAGGACGGAGGGCCCTGCACTCTACAGGGTGGCTATGGCTAGGTGCTCCATACTGCATGTTGTAGGGCTGTATGATCACACAGGAGGAGGAGTGTGTGTATACAGAGCATAGAAGGGGGATTAGTAAGAGGATAATGATCATTCACCACCTCTGCCAGAGCCACATGGGAGGGCATGGGCAGTAATACGAGAGTGTGAGGTGGGTGTGGGTAAGTCTCTCGGTGAGATGCAGATAATGCTATGGAGGCACAGTTACACATTCAGGATGACGGGTAGGTATATAAGGGAAATAAATAGTAATACAGGAGAGATTTGCGCCAGATTCCAGCAGGGAGATCTGTATCTGGTCACCAGGGGTCACAGAGAGGTCATATGATGGGACAAGGTGCACACACAGAGGAGCGATGGCTGACCTGCGGGCTGGAGATAGTAATCCACTGCAGGCGGTCCTTGCTCATCAGATACTCGAAGGCCAGTTCCAGCCGCGCCTCCGTCTTGTTGGGGCTCCCGCCGCCACTGCTAAGTGGAACCTGCATAGAATACATCAGACACATTACACCTGCTTGCTGGGACATGTGGTGATCTGACATAACGCCCAGACCACGCATCAGATATAGAATGAGATCAGACTACAGCGCTGCCGAGGATCAGAGGAAAGATCTGCACATACGCGGAGCACGCACAGGCCTTCACATTACACCCAATTATCACTCCGCACTGCTATAATACAGGACACCTAACATCTAGTGACCTCAGACGTTGGTAACGTTAGTGACTGGTTCTATGCGGAGGATCAGAGGACAGATCTGCAAGCAGCACATACGCGGAGCACGCACAGGTCTTCACATTACACCCAATTATCACTCCGCTCTGTTATACAGGACACAATACATGAGAACCTACCTAACATCTAGTGACCTCAGACGTTGGTAACGTTAGTGACTGGTTCTATGCTAAGGATCAGGACAGATCTGCAAGCAGCACATACGCAGAGCACGCACAGGTCTTCACATTACACCCAATTATCACTCCGCTCTGTTATACAGGACACAATACATGAGAACCTACCTAACATCTAGTGACCTCAGACGTTGGTAACGTTAGTGACTGGTTCTATGCTAAGGATCAGGACAGATCTGCAAGCAGCACATACGCAGAGCACGCACAGGTCTTCACATTACACCCAATTATCACTCCGCTCTGTTATACAGGACACAATACATGAGAACCTACCTAACATCTAGTGACCTCAGACGTTGGTAACGTTAGTGACTGGTTCTATGCTGAGGATCAGAGGAAAGATCGGCACATACGCGGAGCACGCACAGGCCTTCACATTACACCCAATTATCACTCCGCACTGCTATAATACAGGACACAATACATGAGAACCTACCTAACATCTAGTGACCTCAGACGTTGGTAACGTTAGTGACTGGTTCTATGCTGAGGATCAGAGGACAGATCTGCAAGCAGCACATACGCAGAGTACGCAGTCTTCACATTACACCCAATTATCACTCCGCACTGCTATAATACAGGACACAATACATGAGAACCTACCTAACATCTAGTGACCTCAGACGTTGGTAACGTTAGTGACTGGTTCTATGCGGAGGATCAGAGGACAGATCTGCAAGCAGCACATACGCAGTGCACGCACAGGCCTTCACATTACACCCAATTATCACTCCGCACTGCTATAATACAGGACACAATACATGAGAACCTACCTAACATCTAGTGACCTAAGACGTCTGTAACTTTAGTGACTGGTTCTATGCTGAGGATCAGAGGACAGATCTGCAAGCAGCACATACGCAGAGCACGCACAGGCCTTCACATTACACCCAATTATCACTCCGCTCTGTTATACAGGACACAATACATGAGAACCGCTAACATCTAGTGACCTAAGACGTCTGTAACTTTAGTGACTGGTTCTATGCTGAGGATCAGAGGAAAGATCCGCACATACGCAGAGCACGCACAGGCCTTCACATTACACCCAATTATCACTCCACACTGTTATACAGGACACAATACATGAGAACCGCTAACATCTAGTGACCTAAGACGTCTGTAACGTTAGTGACTAGTTCTATGCTGAGGATCAGAGGAAAGATCTGCAAGCAGCACATACCAGGATGCACGCAGAGGCCTTCACATTACACCTAATTATCATTCCGTTTTGTTATAGGGGACTGTCTATGACATACAGGACACAACACATAAGAACCTCTAATATCTAGTGACCTCAAACGTCGGTAACGTTAGTGACTGGTTCTATGCTGTGGATCAGAGGAAAGATCTGCAAGCAGCACATACCAGGACGCACGCAGAGGCCTTCACATTACACCTAATTATCATTCCGTTTTGTTATAGGGGACATTCTATGACATATAGGACACAATACAGGAGAACCGATATCTAGTGACCTCAGACATCGGTAATGTTAGTGACTGGTTCTATGCTGAATATGATGGAAAGAGTTACCCAGGTGAGATGAAGGAAATCAGAGATGGTGACTACCGGCAACAACTGGAAATGACATCATCCCCAGGGGAATATGTCATACGTCCTCACAGCTACTCAGACCTACAATGATTAATTCACGTGGCGTCTGCAGGTCTGAGTCATTTGTATCAGCGCCCTGTGACAGAAATGTGACGCGAGCAGCGTCCGTGTGTAATGTGAGTCACATGTCAAGAAAGTGCATATAGAGCAGCCTCCTGTAAGAGGTGCATCCAGCTTCCACCATTACCAAACTGACCCGAGCATGGGGGCGGGGTTATAGGGAGAAGGACAGAGGCATCCTGGGATATCTGAAAATGCTTCACTGAATGGTGCCCAGGAGCTGATCTTACCACCTTTAACCCCAATGTTATCCTTGCGGAGCCCTATGGAATCCGAAGAAGAAAAGGGAAAATACACTAATGCCTGAGCAGGAGGCTGCAGGGAAAGAAACCGGCACTGCTACAGCCACGGATAAGGGGGATACATTCTAGCTGTATATCCTGTATCACACGCATGTAGGGTGTTCCTGTTACACTGTATGCCGGGTGTTCCTGTTATCTGTTACACTGTATGCCGGGTGTTCCTGTTATCTGTTACACTGTATGCCGGATGCTCCTGTTATCTGTTACACTGTATGTGGGGTGTTCCTGTTATCTGTTACACTGTATGCTGGGTGTACCTGTTATCTGTTACACTGTATGCCGGGTGTTCCTGTTATCTGTTACACTGTATGTGGGGTGTTCCTGTTATCTGTTACACTGTATGCCGGGTGTTCCTGTTATCTGTTACACTGTATGCCGGGTGTTCCTGTTATCTGTTACACTGTATGCCGGATGCTCCTGTTATCTGTTACACTGTATGTGGGGTGTTCCTGTTATCTGTTACACTGTATGCTGGGTGTACCTGTTATCTGTTACACTGTATGCCGGGTGTTCCTGTTATCTGTTACACTGTATGCCGGGTGTTCCTGTTATCTGTTACACTGTATGTGGGGTGTTCCTGTTATCTGTTACACTGTATGCCGGGTGTTCCTGTTATCTGTTACACTGTATGCCGGGTGTTCCTGTTATCTGTTACACTGTATGCCGGATGCTCCTGTTATCTGTTACACTGTATGTGGGGTGTTCCTGTTATCTGTTACACTGTATGCTGGGTGTACCTGTTATCTGTTACACTGTATGCCGGGTGTTCCTGTTATCTGTTACACTGTATGCGGGGTGTTCCTGTTATCTGTTACACTGTATGCCGGGTGTTCCTGTTATCTGTTACACTGTATGCCGGATGCTCCTGTTATCTGTTACACTGTATGTGGGGTGTTCCTGTTATCTGTTACACTGTATGCTGGGTGTACCTGTTATCTGTTACACTGTATGCCGGGTGTTCCTGTTATCTGTTACACTGTATGCGGGGTGTTCCTGTTATCTGTTACACTGTATGCCGGGTGTTCCTGTTATCTGTTACTCTGTATGCCTGGTGTTCCTGTTATCTGTTACACTGTATGCCTGGTGTTCCTGTTATCTGTTACACTGTATGCCGGGTGTTCCTGTTATCTGTTACACTGTATGCCGGGTGTTCCTGTTATCTGTTACACTGTATGCCGGGTGTTCCTGTTATCTGTTACACTGTATGCCGGGTGTTCCTGTTATCTGTTACACTGTATGCGGGGTGTTCCTGTTATCTGTTACTCTGTATGCCTGGTGTTCCTGTTATCTGTTACACTGTATGCCTGGTGTTCCTGTTATCTGTTACACTGTATGTGGGGTGTTCCTGTTATCTGTTACACTGTATGCCGGATGTTCCTGTTATCTGTTACACTGTATGTGGGGTGTTCCTGTTATCTGTTACACTGTATGTGGGGTGTTCCTGTTATCTGTTACACTGTATGCCGGATGTTCCTATTATCTGTTACACTGTATGTGGGGTGTTCCTGTTATCTGTTACACTGTATGCCGAGTGTTCCTGTTATCTGTTACACTGTATGCCGAGTGTTCCTGTTATCTGTTACACTGTATGCCGGGAGTTCCTGTTATCTGTTACACTGTATGTGGGGTGTTCCTGTTATCTGTTACACTGTATGCCGGGAGTTCCTGTTATCTGTTACACTGTATGCCGGGTGTTCCTGTTATCTGTTACACTGTATGCCGGGTGTTCCTGTTATCTGTTACACTGTATGCCGGGTGTATTCTGTTACACTGTATGCCGGGTGTTCCTGTTATCTGTTACACTGTATGCCGGGTGTTCCTGTTATCTGTTACACTGTATGCCGGGTGTTCCTGTTATCTGTTACACTGTATGTGGGGTGTTCCTGTTATCTGTTACACTGTATGCCGGATGTTCCTGTTATCTGTTACACTGTATGTGGGGTGTTCCTGTTATCTGTTACACTGTATGTGGGGTGTTCCTATTATCTGTTACACTGTATGTGGGGTGTTCCTGTTATCTGTTACACTGTATGCCGAGTGTTCCTGTTATCTGTTACACTGTATGCCGAGTGTTCCTGTTATCTGTTACACTGTATGCCGAGTGTTCCTGTTATCTGTTACACTGTATGCCGGGTGTTTCTGTTATCTGTTACACTGTATGCCGGGTGTTCCTGTTATCTGTTACACTGTATGCCGGGTGTTCCTGTTATCTGTTACACTGTATGCCGAGTGTTCCTGTTATCTGTTACACTGTATGCCGAGTGTTCCTGTTATCTGTTACACCTTATGCCGAGTGTTCCTGTTATCTGTTACACTGTATGCCGGGTGTTCCTGTTATCTGTTACACTGTATGCCGGGTGTTCCTGTTATCTGTTACACTGTATGCCGAGTGTTCCTGTTATCTGATACACTGTATGCCGGGTGTTCCTGTTATCTGTTACACTGTATGCCGGGTGTTCCTGTTATCTGTTACACTGTATGCCGGGTGCTCCTGTTATCTGTTACACTGTATGCCGGGTGTTCCTGTTATCTGCTACACTGTATGCCGAGTGTTCCTGTTATCTGTTACACTGTATGCCGGGTGTTCCTGTTATCTGTTACACTGTATGCCGAGTGTTCCTGTTATCTGTTACACTGTATGCCGGGTGTTTCTGTTATCTGTTACACTGTATGCCGGGTGTTCCTGTTATCTGTTACACTGTATGCCGGGTGTTCCTGTTATCTGTTACACTGTATGCCGAGTGTTCCTGTTATCTGTTACACTGTATGCCGGGTGCTCCTGTTATCTGTTACACTGTATGCCGAGTGTTCCTGTTATCTGTTACACTGTATGCCGAGTGTTCCTGTTATCTGTTACACTGTATGCCGGGTGTTCCTGTTATCTGTTACACTGTATGCCGAGTGTTCCTGTTATCTGTTACACTGTATGTGGGGTGTTCCTGTTATCTGTTACACTGTATGCCGGGTGTTCCTGTTATCTGTTACACTGTATGCCGGGTGTTTCTGTTATCTGTTACACTGTATGCCGGGTGTTCCTGTTATCTGTTACACTTTATGCCGGGTGCTCCTGTTATCTGTTACACTGTATGTGGGGTGTTCCTGTTATCTGTTACACTGTATGCCGAGTGTTCCTGTTATCTGTTACACTGTATGCCGGGTGTTACTGTTATCTGTTACACTGTATGCCGGGTGTTCCTGTTATCTGTTACATTGTATGCCGGGTGTTCCTGTTATCTGTTACACTGTATGCCGGGTGTTCCTGTTATCTGTTACACTGTATGCCGGGTGTTCCTGTTATCTGTTACACTGTATGCCGAGTGTTCCTGTTATCTGTTACACTGTATGCCGGGTGTTCCTGTTATCTGTTACACTGTATGTGGGTTGTTCCTGTTATCTGTTACACTGTATGCCGGATGTTCCTGTTATCTGTTACACTGTATGCCGGGTGTCTCTGTTATCTGTTACACTGTATGCCGGGTGTCTCTGTTATCTGTTACACTGTATGCCGGGTGTTTCTGTTATCTGTTACACTGTATGCCGGGTGTTCCTGTTATCTGTTACACTGTATGCCGGGTGTTCCTGTTATCTGTTACACTGTATGCCGAGTGTTCCTGTTATCTGTTACACTGTATGCCGGGTGTTCCTGTTATCTGTTACACTGTATGTGGGTTGTTCCTGTTATCTGTTACACTGTATGCCGGGTGTTCCTGTTATCTGTTACACTGTATGCCGAGTGTTCCTGTTATCTGTTACACTGTATGCCGGGTGTTCCTGTTATCTGTTACACTGTATGCCGTGTGCTCCTGTTATCTGTTACACTGTATGCCGGGTGTTTCTGTTATCTGTTACACTGTATGCCGGGTGTTCCCGTTATCTGTTACACTGTATGCCGGGTGTTCCGGTTATCTGTTACACTGTATGCCGGGTGTTCCTGTTATCTGTTACTCTGTATGCGGGGTGTTCCTGTTATCTGTTACACTGTATGCCAGGTGTTCCTGTTATCTGTTACACTGTATGCCGGGTGTTCCTGTTATCTGTTACACTGTATGTGGGATGCTCCTGTTATCTGTTACACTGTATGTGGGGTGCTCCTGTTATCTGTTACACTGTATGCCGGGCGTTCCCGTTATCTGTTACACTGTATGCCGTTCATGTTATCTGCCGCTCCTGTTATCTGTTACACTGTATGTCAGGCGTTCCTGTTATCTGTTACTCTGTATGCAAGGTGTCCCTGTTATGATATACTGTATGCTGGGTGTTCCTGTTATGTTACACTGTATGCCGGGTGTTCCTGTTATCTGTTACACTGTATGCGGGGGGTGTTCCTGTTATCTGTTACACTGTATGCTGGATGCTACTTTTATCTGTTACACTGTATGCGGGGGAAGCTCCTGTTATCCGTTACACTGTATGCCGGGTGTTCCTGTAATCTGTTATACTGTATGCTGGGTACTCCTGTTATGTTACATTGTATGCGGGGTGTTCCTGTTATCTGTTACACTGTATGCCGGGTGTTCCTGTTATCTGTTACACTGTATGTGGGGTGTTCCTGTTATCTGTATGTGAGGTGTTCCTGATATGATATACTGTATGCCGGGTGTTTCTGTTATGTTAAACTGTATGCCGGGTGTTTCTGTTATCTGTTCCTCTGTATGCCGGGTGTTCCTGTTACACTGTATGCCGGGTGTTCCTGTTACACTGTATGCCGGGTGTATTCTGTTCCACTGTATGCGGGTTGTTCCTGTTATCTGTTCCTCTGTATGCCGGGTGTTCCTCTTATGTTACACTGTATGCCGGGTGCTCCTGTTGTCTGTTACATTGTATGCCGGGTGTTCCTGTTATCTGTTACATTGTATGCCGGGTGTTCCTGTTATCTGTTCCAGTGTATGCGGGGTGTTCCTGTTATCTCTTCCACTGTATGTGGGTTGTTCCTGTTATCTCTTCCACTGTATGCGGGTTGTTCCTGTTATCTGTTCCACTGTATGTGGGGTGTTACTATGATCTGTTCCACTGTATGTGGGGTGTTACTGTGATCTGTTACACTGTATGCCGGGTGTTCCTCTTATGATACACTGTATGCCGGGTACTCCTGTTATCTGTTACATTGTATGCGGGGTGTTCCTGTTATCTGTTACACTGCATGCGGGTTGTTCCTGTTATCTGTTCCACTGTATGCGGGTTGTTCCTGTTATCTGTTCCACTGTATGCGGGTTGTTCCTGTTATCTGTTCCACTGTATTCGGGTTGTTCCTGTTATCTGTTCCACTGTATTCGGGTTGTTCCTGTTATCTGTTCCACTGCATGTGGGGTGTTACTATGATCTGTTCCACTGCATGTGGGGTGTTACTATGATCTGTTCCACTGTATGTGGGGTGTTACTGTGATCTGTCACACTGTATGCCGGGTGTTCCTCTTATGTTACACTGTATGCCGGGTGTTCCTGTTATCTGTTACACTGTATGCCGGGTGTTCCTGTTATCTGTTACTCTGTATGCGAGGTGTGCCTGTTATGATATACTGTATGCCGGGTGTTCCTGTTATGTTACACTGTATGCCGGGTGCTCCTGTTATCTGTTATATTGTATGCAGGGTGTTCCTGTTATCTGTTCCTCTTTATGTGGGGTTACTGTGATCTGTTCCACTGTATGTGGGGCGTTACTGTGATCTGTTCCACTGTATGTGGGGCGTTACTGTGATCTGTTCCACTGTATGTGGGGCGTTACTGTGATCTGTTACACTGTATGTGGGGCGTTACTGTGATCTGTTACACTGTATGTGGGGCGTTACTGTGATCTGTTACACTGTATGTGGGGCGTTACTGTGATCTGTTCCACTGTATGTGGGGTGTTACTGTGATCTGTTCCACTGTATGTCGGGTGTTCTTGTTTTCTGTTACACTGTATGCCGGGTGTCCCTGTTATCTGTTACACTGTATGCCCGGTGTTCCTGTTATCTGTTACACTGTATGCCGGGTGTTCCTGTTATCTGTTACACTGTATGTGGGGTGCTCCTGTTATCTGTTACACTGTATGTGAGGTGTTCCTGTTATCTGTTACACTGTATGTGGGGTGCTCCTGTTATCTGTTACACTGTATGTGAGGTGTTCCTGTTATCTGTTACACTGTATGTGGGGTGCTCCTGTTATCTGTTACACTGTATGTGAGGTGTTCCTGTTATCTGTTACACTGTATGCCGGGTGTTCCTGTTATCTGTTAACCTGTATGCGGGGTGTTCCTGTTATCTGTTCCACTGTATGCGGGTTGTTCCTGTTATCTCTTCCACTGTATGTGGGGTGTTACTATGATCTGTTCCACTGTATGTGGGGTGTTACTTTGATCTGTTACACTGTATGCCGGGTGTTCCTCTTATGATACACTGTATGCCGGGTACTCCTGTTATCTGTTACATTGTATGCGGGGTGTTCCTGTTATCTGTTACACTGTATGCGGGTTGTTCCTGTTATGTTACACTGTATGCGGGTTGTTCCTGTTATCTGTTCCACTGTATGCGGGTTGTTCCTGTTATCTGTTCCACTGTATGCGGGTTGTTCCTGTTATCTGTTCCACTGCATGTGGGGTGTTACTATGATCTGTTCCACTGTATGTGGGGTGTTACTGTGATCTGTCACACTGTATGCCGGGTGTTCCTGTTATCTGTTACACTGTATGCCGGGTGTTCCTGTTATCTGTTACACTGTATGCGGGGTGTTCCTGTTATCTGTTCCACTGTATGTGGGGTGTTACTGTGATCTGTTCCACTGTATGTGGGGTGTTCTTGTTATCTGTTACACTGTATGCCGGGTGTTCCTGTTATCTGTTACACTGTATGCCGGGTGTTCCTGTTATCTGTTACACTGTATGCGAGGTGTTCCTGTTATGATATACTGTATGCCGGGTGTTCCTGTTATCTGTTACACTGTATGCCGGGTGTTCCTGTTATCTGTTAACCTGTATGCCGGGTGTTCCTGTTATCTGTTAACCTGTATGCCGGGTGTTCCTGTTATCTGTTACACTGTATGCCGGGTGTTCCTGTTATCTGTTACACTGTATGTGAGGTGTTCCTGTTATCCTGTATGTGGGGTGCTCCTGTTATCTGTTACACTGTATGTGAGGTGTTCCTGTTATCTGTTACACTGTATGCCGGGTGTTCCTGTTATCTATTAACCTGTATGCGGGGTGTTCCTGTTATGTTACACTGTATGCGGGTTGTTCCTGTTATCTGTTCCACTGTATGCGGGTTGTTCCTGTTATCTCTTCCACTGTATGCGGGTTGTTCCTGTTATCTGTTCCACTGCATGTGGGGTGTTACTATGATCTGTTCCACTGTATGTGGGGTGTTACTGTGATCTGTCACACTGTATGCCGGGTGTTCCTGTTATCTGTTACACTGTATGCCGGGTGTTCCTGTTATCTGTTACACTGTATGCCGGGTGTTCCTGTTATCTGTTACACTGTATGCCGGGTGTTCCTGTTATCTGTTACTCTGTATGCGAGGTGTGCCTGTTATGATATACTGTATGCCGGGTGTTCCTGTTATGTTACACTGTATGCCGGGTGCTCATGTTATCTGTTATATTGTATGCAGGGTGTTCCTGTTATCTGTTCCTCTTTATGCGGGTTGTTCCTGTTATCTGTTCCACTGTATGTGGGGTTACTGTGATCTGTTCCACTGTATGTGGGGCGTTACTGTGATCTGTTCCACTGTATGTGGGGCGTTACTGTGATCTGTTCCACTGTATGTGGGGCGTTACTGTGATCTGTTCCACTGTATGTGGGGCGTTACTGTGATCTGTTCCACTGTATGTGGGGTGTTACTGTGATCTGTTCCACTGTATGTGGGGTGTTACTGTGATCTGTTCCACTGTATGTGGGGTGTTCTTGTTATCTGTTACACTGTATGCCGGGTGTTCCTGTTATCTGTTACACTGTATGCCGGGTGTTCCTGTTATCTGTTAACCTGTATGCCGGGTGTTCCTGTTATCTGTTACACTGTATGCCGGGTGTTCCTGTTATCTGTTACACTGTATGTGAGGTGTTCCTGTTATCTGTTACACTGTATGTGGGGTGCTCCTGTTATCTGTTACACTGTATGTGGGGTGCTCCTGTTATCTGTTACACTGTATGTGAGGTGTTCCTGTTATCTGTTCCACTGTATGCCGGGTGTTCCTGTTATCTGTTAACCTGTATGCGGGGTGTTCCTGTTATCTGTTCCACTGTATGCGGGTTGTTCCTGTTATCTCTTCCACTGTATGTGGGGTGTTACTATGATCTGTTCCACTGTATGTGGGGTGTTACTTTGATCTGTTACACTGTATGCCGGGTGTTCCTCTTATGATACACTGTATGCCGGGTACTCCTGTTATCTGTTACATTGTATGCGGGGTGTTCCTGTTATCTGTTACACTGTATGCGGGTTGTTCCTGTTATGTTACACTGTATGCGGGTTGTTCCTGTTATCTGTTCCACTGTATGCGGGTTGTTCCTGTTATCTGTTCCACTGTATGCGGGTTGTTCCTGTTATCTGTTCCACTGCATGTGGGGTGTTACTATGATCTGTTCCACTGTATGTGGGGTGTTACTGTGATCTGTCACACTGTATGCCGGGTGTTCCTGTTATCTGTTACACTGTATGCCGGGTGTTCCTGTTATCTGTTACACTGTATGCCGGGTGTTCCTGTTATCTGTTACACTGTATGCCGGGTGTTCCTGTTATCTGTTACTCTGTATGCGAGGTGTGCCTGTTATGATATACTGTATGCCGGGTGTTCCTGTTATGTTACACTGTATGCCGGGTGCTCCTGTTATCTGTTATATTGTATGCAGGGTGTTCCTGTTATCTGTTCCTCTTTATGCGGGTTGTTCCTGTTATCTGTTCCACTGTATGTGGGGTTACTGTGATCTGTTCCACTGTATGTGGGGAGTTACTGTGATCTGTTCCACTGTATGTGGGGCGTTACTGTGATCTGTTCCACTGTATGTGGGGCGTTACTGTGATCTGTTCCACTGTATGTGGGGCGTTACTGTGATCTGTTCCACTGTATGTGGGGCGTTCCTGTTATCTGTTACACTGTATGTGAGGTGTTCCTGTTATCTGTTACACTGTATGCGGGGTGTTCCTGTTATCTGTTACACTGTATGCCGGGTGTTCCTGTTATCTGTTACACTGTATGCCGGGTGCTCCTGTTATCTGTTACACTGTATGCCGGGTGTTCCTGTTATCTGTTACACTGTATGCCGGGTGCTCCTGTTATCTGTTACACTGTATGCCGGGTGCTCCTGTTATCTGTTACACTGTATGCCGGGTGCTCCTGTTATCTGTTACACTGTATGCCGGGTGTTCCTGTTATCTGTTACACTGTATGTGAGGTGTTCCTGTTATCTGTTACACTGTATGTGAGGTGTTCCTGTTATCTGTTACACTGTATGTGGGGTGTTCCTGTTATCTGTTACACTGTATGTGAGGTGTTCCTGTTATCTGTTACACTGTATGTGGGGTGTTCCTGTTATCTGTTACACTGTATGTGGGGTGTTCCTGTTATCTGTTACACTGTATGTGAGGTGTTCCTGTTATCTGTTACACTGTATGTGGGGTGTTCCTGTTATCTGTTACACTGTATGCCAGGTGCTCCCGTTATCTGTTACACTGTATGCCGGGTGTTCCCGTTATCTGTTACACTGTGTGCCGGGTGTTCCTCTTATCTGTTACACTGTATGCCGGGTGTTCCTGTTATCTGTTACATTGTATGTGGGGTGTTCCTGTTATCTGTTACACTGTATGCCGGGTGCTCCTGTTATCTGTTACACTGTATGCCGGGTGTTCCTGTTATCTGTTACACTGTATGCGAGGTGTCCCTGTTATCTGTTACACTGTATGCCGGGTGTTCCTGTTATCTGTTACACTGTATGTGGGGTGTTCCTGTTATCTGTTACACTGTATGCGGGGGGTGTTACGGTTATCTGTTACACTGTATGCCGGGTGTTCCTGTTATCTGTTACAATGTATGTGGGGTGTTCCTGTTATCTGTTACACTGTATGCAGGGGGTGTTACTGTTATCTGTTACACTGTATGCCGGGTGTTCCTGTTATCTGTTACACTGTATGCCGGGTGTTCCTGTTATCTGTTACACTGTATGCCGGGTGTTCCTGTTATCTGTTACACTGTATGCCGGGTGTTCCTGTTATCTGTTACACTGTATGCGGGGGGTGTTACTGTTATCTGTTACACTGTATGCCGAGTGCTCCTGTTATCTGTTACACTGTATGTCGTGTGCTCCTGTTATCTGTTACACTGTATGCCGGGTGTTCCTGTTATCTGTTACACTGTATGCAGGGGGTGTTCCTGTTATCTGTTACACTGTATGTCGGGTGTTCCTGTTATCTGTTACACTGTATGCCGGGTGTTCCTGTTATCTGTTACACTGTATGTGGGGTGTTCCTGTTATCTGTTACACTGTATGTGGGGTGTTCCTGTTATCTGTTACACTGTATGCGGGGGGTGTTCCTGTTATCTGTTACACTGTATGCCGGGTGTTCCTGTTATCTGTTACACTGTATGCCAGGTGTTCCTGTTATCTGTTACACTGTATGCGGGGGGTGTTCCTGTTATCTGTTACACTGTATGCCGGGTGTTCCTGTTATCTGTTACACTGTATGCCAGGTGTTCCTGTTATCTGTTACACTGTATGCGGGGGGTGTTACTGTTATCTGTTACACTGTATGTGAGGTGTTCCTGTTATCTGTCACACTGTATGCCGGGTGTTCCTGTTATCTGTTACACTGTATGCCGGGTGTTCCTGTTATCTGTTACACTGTATGCCGGGTGTTCCTGTTATCTGTTACTCTGTGTGCCGGGTGTTCCTGTTATCTGTTACACTGTATGTGGGGTGTTCCTGTTATCTGTTACACTGTATGCGGGGGGTGTTACTGTTATCTGTTACACTGTATGCCGGGTGCTCCTGTTATCTGTTACACTGTATGCCGGGTGTTCCTGTTATCTGTTACACTGTATGTGAGGTGTTCCTGTTATCTGTTACACTGTATGTGGGGTGCTCCTGTCATCTGTTACACTGTATGCCAGGTGCTCCTGTTATCTGTTACACTGTATGCCGGGTGTTCCCGTTATCTGTTACACTGTGTGCCGGGTGTTCCTGTTATCTGTTACACTGTATGCCGGGTGTTCCTGTTATCTGTTACACTGTATGTGGGGTGTTCCTGTTATCTGTTACACTGTATGCCGGGTGCTCCTGTTATCTGTTCCACTGTATGCCGGGTGTTCCTGTTATCTGTTACACTGTATGCTGGGTGCTCCTGTTACCTGTTGCACTGTATGCCGGGTGTTCCTGTTATCTGTTACACTGTATGCCGGGTGTTCCTGTTATCTGTTACACTGTGTGCCGGGTGTTCCTGTTATCTGTTACACTGTATGCCGGATGTTCCTGTTATCTGTTACACTGTATGCCGGGTGTTCCTGTTATCTGTTACACTGTATGCCGGGTGTTCCTGTTATCTGTTACACTGTATGCCGGGTGTTCCTGATATCTGTTACACTGTATGCCGGGTGTTCCTGTTATCTGTTACACTGTATGCCGGGTGCTCCTGTTATCTGTTACACTGTATGTGAGGTGTTCCTGTTATCTGTTACACTGTATGTGAGGTGTTCCTGTTATCTTTTACACTGTATGACGGGTGTTACTGTTATCTGTTACACTGTATGCGGGGTGTTACTGTTACCTGTTACACTGTATGCGGGGTGTTCCCGTTATCTGCAGCACAGAGGGTAACAGGAAAAGGAAGAGGAGCTTTGTAGGAATCACATGATGGGACACGGACACATTACTTATGTTACATGTATATGCGCTCACCGATGACGTGACGCGCCAGCACCTCATACGGGTCACCTTGAAGCTCCCTTCTTTCATTTGCTCGTTAGGAAGTTTCACCTGGAAGTTGAGCTCATTGTTCCCAGCGCTTACAATGACCTGACAGCCCTTCTCCGGGAAGTCTGTGATACAGGGATCGAACTTCAGATATCCGTAATACTTCAGCGTCTGCGCAAGCTGGATGAACTGTGCAGAGACAAATCACACGTTACCGGCACGTATAATATCCCCCATCACTATACAGCACCGGCCGCGTGTCACTGACACGTATAATATCCCCAGTCAATATACAGCACCGGCCGCGTGTCACTGACACGTATAATATCCCCATCACTATGAAGCACCGGCCGCGTGTCACTGACACGTATAATATCCCCAGTCACTATACAGCTCATATAATATACCCCATCTTACGGACATTGTCTAATTGACATTCTTCAGCCTCATCTCCTCACCGCTCCTCCTTACATCTCCAGCCTCATCTCCTCACCGCTCCTCCCTACATCTCCAGCCTCATCTCCTCACCGCTTCTCTCTACATCTCCAGCCTCATCTCCTCACCGCTTCTCTCTACATCTCCAGCCTCATCTCCTCACCGCTTCTGCCTACATCTCCAGCCTCATCTCCTCACCGCTCCTCCCTACATCTCCAGCCACATCACCTTACCTCTCCTCCCTACATCTCCAGCCTCATCTCCTCACATCTCCAGCCTCATCTCCTCACCGCTCCTCCCTACATCTCCAGCCTCATCTCCTCACCGCTCCTCCCTACATCTCCAGCCACATCACCTTACCTCTCCTCCCTACATCTCCAGCCTCATCTCCTCACATCTCCAGCCTCATCTCCTCACCGCTCCTCCCTACATCTCCAGCCTCATCTCCTCACCGCTCCTCCCTACATCTCCAGCCACATCACCTTACCTCTCCTCCCTACATCTCCAGCCTCATCTCCTCACATCTCCAGCCTCATCTCCTCACCGCTCCTCCCTACATCTCCAGCCTCATCTCCTCACCGCTTCTCTCTACATCTCCAGCCTCATCTCCTCACCGCTTCTCTCTACATCTCCAGCCTCATCTCCTCACCGCTTCTCTCTACATCTCCAGCCTCATCTCCTCACCGCTCCTCCCTACATCTCCAGCCTCATAGCCTCACCATGCCTCCCTACATCTTCAGCCTCATAGCCTCACCGCTCCTCCCTACATCGCCAACCTCATCTCCTCACCGCTCCTCCTTACATCTTCGGCCTTATCTCCTCACAGGCCCTCCTTACATCTCCAGCCTCATCTCCTCCCTACATCGTCAGCCTCATCTCCTCACAGCCCCTCCCTACATCTTCAGCCACATCATCTCAATGCCCCTCTTTACTTCTCCAGCCTAATCACCTCACCGCTCCTCCATACATATCCAGCCGCATCTCCTCACTGCTCCTCCTTACATCTTCAGCCTCATCTCCTCACTGCTCCTCCTTACATCTTCAGCCTCATCTCCTCACTGCTCCTCCTTATATCTCCAGCCTCATCTCCTCACCATCTCTCCCTACATCTTCAGCCGCATCATCTCACTGCCCCTCCCTACATCTTCAGCCTCATCTCCCCACCGCTCCTCCTTATATCTCCAGCCTCATCTCCTCACCATCTCTCCCTACATCTTCAGCCGCATCATCTCACTGCCCCTCCCTACATCTTCAGCCTCATCTCCCCACCGCTCCTCCTTATATCTCCAGCCTCATCTCCTCACCATCTCTCCCTACATCTTCAGCCGCATCATCTCAATGCCCCTCTTTACATCTCCAGCCTCATCTCCTCACCATCTCTCCCTACATCTTCAGCCGCATCATCTCAATGCCCCTCTTTACATCTCCAGCCTCATCTCCTCACCGCTCCTACATACATATCCAGCCTCATCTCCACACTGCTCCTCCTTACATCTTCAGCCCCATCATCTCACTGCCTCTCCCTACATCTTCAGCCTCATCTCCTCACTGCTCCTCCTTACATCTTCAGCCTCATCTCCCCACCGCTCCTCCCTACATCTCCAGTCCCATCATCTCACTGCCCCTCCCTACATCTTCAGACTCATCTCCCCACCGCTCCTCCCTACATCTTCAGACTCATCTCCCCACTGCTCCTCCTTACATCTCCAGCCTCATCTCATCTTCGTACATCTAGAGCCTCATCACCTCACCGCTCCTCCCTACATCTCCAGCCCCATCATCTCACTGCCCCACCCTACATATCCAGCCTCATCTCCACACTGCTCCTCCTTACATTTTCAGCCTCATCTCTTCACTGCTCCTACTTACATCTCCAGCCTCATCTCCTCACCGCTTCTCCCTACATCTTCAGCCTCATCATCTCACTGCTCCTCCTTACATCTCCAGCCTCATCTCCTCACTGCTCCTCCTTACATCTCCAGCCTCATCTCCCCACCGCTCCTCCTTATATCTCCAGCCTCATCTCCACACTGCTCCTCCTTACATTTTCAGCCTCATCTCTTCACTGCTCCTCCTTACATCTTCAGCCCCATCATCTCACTGCCTCTCCCTACATCTTCAGCCTCATCTCCTCACTGCTCCTCCTTACATTTTCAGCCTCATCTCTTCACTGCTCCTCCTTACATCTTCAGCCCCATCATCTCACTGCCTCTCCCTACATCTTCAGCCTCATCTCCCCACCGCTCCTCCCTACATCTCCAGTCCCATCATCTCACTGCCCCTCCCTACATCTTCAGACTCATCTCCCCACCGCTCCTCCCTACATCTTCAGACTCATCTCCCCACTGCTCCTCCTTACATCTCCAGCCTCATCTCATCTTCGTACATCTAGAGCCTCATCACCTCACCGCTCCTCCCTACATCTCCAGCCCCATCATCTCACTGCCCCACCCTACATCTTCAGCCCCATCATCTCACTGCCCCACCCTACATCTTCAGCCTTATCTGTTCACTGCTCCTACTTACATCTCCAGCCTCATCTCCTCACCGCTTCTGCCTACATCTCCAGCCACATCACCTTACCTCTCCTCCCTACATCTCCAGCCTCATCTCCTCACATCTCCAGCCTCATCACCTCACCGCTCCTACCCTACACCTCCAGCCTCATCACCTCATTACCACATTCAGGAGTGTCCCGGGCACACCTAACCTCTGGAATACTCTGCCTCGTGCCATTAGATTTTCCTCCAGTGTCCATGGGTGCTACTTAAATATTATTTAGTTTTATTCCAACTTACCACCGCTCGTCCTGACTCTTCATTCTCTGCCCTTTTCCCCTATACTATCCACCTGTATCCTCTATAAAATGTAAACTCACGAGAGCAGGGCCCTCTCTCCTTTGTCTTCTATACATAAATACTCGCTATAATTATGTATCTATATATTATAGACCTGTGTGTATCAGTCTGTTCTTATATAACATATTGTCCGGTTTAATCTCAGGTATTATAGAAAACTATAATAAATGTAATAATGCACACTATGCACAACAGTCTCCGCACAGTGCCATAGACCTGACCAGTAAGTGATGGGAGACACTCGGGAACATAATACAGAGAGTGTCCCTTCCTGAGGACACCAAGCTCTAGTAATAAGATCTTACCACTCGTGCCCTCCTGGACACTATGCACAACAGGCTCCGCACAGTGCCATAGACCTGACCAGTAAGTGATGGGAGACACTGGGGAACATAATACAGAGAGTGTCCCTTCCTGAGGACACCAAGCGCTAGTAATAAGATCTTACCACTCGGTGCCCTCCTGGACACTATGCACAACAGGCTCCGCACAGTGCCATAGACCTGACCAGTAAGTGATGGGAGACACTGGGGAACATAATACAGAGTGTGTCTCTTCCTGAGGACACCAAGCGCTAGTAATAAGATCTTACCACTCGGTGCTCTCCTGGACACTATGCACAACAGTCTCCGCACAGTGCCATAGACCTGACCAGTAAGTGATGGGAGACACTGGGGAACATAATACAGAGAGTGTCCCTTCCTGAGGACACCAAGCGCTAGTAATAAGATCTTACCACTCGGTGCCCTCCTGGACACTACGCACAACAGGCTCCGCACAGTGCCATAGACCTGACCAGTAAGTGATGGGAGACACTGGGGAACATAATACAGAGTGTGTCTCTTCCTGAGGACACCAAGCGCTAGTAATAAGATCTTACCACTCGGTGCTCTCCTGGACACTATGCACAACAGGCTCCGCACAGTGCCATAGACCTGACCAGTAAGTGATGGGAGACACTGGGGAACATAATACAGAGAGTGTCCCTTCCTGAGGACACCAAGCGCTAGTAATAAGATCTTACCACTCGGTGCCCTCCTGGACACTACGCACAACAGGCTCCGCACAGTGCCATAGACCTGACCAGTAAGTGATGGGAGACACTGGGGAACATAATACAGAGAGTGTCCCTTCCTGAGGACACCAAGCGCTAGTAATAAGATCTTACCACTCGGTGCCCTCCTGGACACTATGCACAACAGTCTCCGCACAGTGCCATAGACCTGACCAGTAAGTGATGGGAGACACTGGGGAACATAATACAGAGAGTGTCCCTTCCTGAGGACACCAAGCGCTAGTAATAAGATCTTACCACTCGGTGCCCTCCTGGACACTATGCACAACAGGCTCCGCACAGTGCCATAGACCTGACCAGTAAGTGATGGGAGACACTGGGGAACATAATACAGAGAGTGTCCCTTCCTGAGGACACCAAGCTCTAGTAATAAGATCTTACCACTCGGTGCCCTCCTGGACACTATGCACAACAGTCTCCGCACAGTGCCATAGACCTGACCAGTAAGTGATGGGAGACACTGGGGAACATAATACAGAGAGTGTCCCTTCCTGAGGACACCAAGCGCTAGTAATAAGATCTTACCACTCGGTGCCCTCCTGGACACTACGCACAACAGGCTCCGCACAGTGCCATAGACCTGACCAGTAAGTGATGGGAGACACTGGGGAACATAATACAGAGAGTGTCCCTTCCTGAGGACACCAAGCGCTAGTAATAAGATCTTACCACTCGGTGCCCTCCTGGACACTATGCACAACAGTCTCCGCACAGAGCCATAGACCTGACCAGTAAGTGATGGGAGACACTGGGGAACATAATACAGAGAGTGTCCCTTCCTGAGGACACCAAGCGCTAGTAATAAGATCTTACCACTCGGTGCCCTCCTGGACACTATGCACAACAGTCTCCGCACAGTGCCATAGACCTGACCAGTAAGTGATGGGAGACACTGGGGAACATAATACAGAGAGTGTCTCTTCCTGAGGACACCAAGCGCTAGTAATAAGATCTTACCACTCGGTGCCCTCCTGGACACTATGCACAACAGTCTCCGCACAGTGCCATAGACCTGACCAGTAATTCTATGCACAGACCTTAGTGGAAATCCAGAGCAATAGTACACAGAGACCGATTATTCTGTCCATGAGACAAGATATATCCCAATGGGAATATTACTATTAATTTACACTTCCCATAGCATCGCCGGCTCAGTGTTATACTGGCACAGGCGCCATCCCTCTGCCCAGCTACCGGCACAGGCGCCATCCCTCTGCCCAGCTACCGACACAGGCGCCATCCCTCTGCCCAGCTACCGGCACAGACGCCATCCCTCTGCCCAGCTACCGGCACAGACGCCATCCCTCTGCCCAGCTACCGACACAGGCGCCGTCCCTCTGCCCAGCTACCGGCACAGGCGCCGTCCCTCTGCCCAGCTACCGACACAGGCGCCATCCCTCTGCCCAGCTACCGACACAGGCGCCATCCCTCTGCCCAGCTACCGACACAGGTGCCATCCCTCTGCCCAGCTACCGACACAGGCGCCATCCCTCTGCCCAGCTACCAGCACAGGCGCCATCCCTCTGCCCAGCTACCGGCACAGGCGCCATCCCTCTGCCCAGCTACCGGCACAGGCGCCATCCCTCTGCCCAGCTACCGGCACAGGCGCCATCCCCCTGTCCAGCTATCGGCACAAGCGCCATCCCTATGCCCAGCTACCGACACAGGCACCATCCCTCTGCCCAGCTACTGGCACAGGAGCCATCACTCTGCCCAGCTACCGGCACAGGCGCCATCCCCCTGCCCAGCTACCGGCACAGGCGCCATCCCCCTGCCCAGCTACCGGCACAGACGCCATCCCTCTGCCCAGCTACCGGCACAGGCGCCATCCCTCTGCCCAGCTACCGGCACAGACGCCATCCCTCTGCCCAGCTACCGGCACAGACGCCATCCCTCTGCCCAGCTACCGACACAGGCACCATCCCTCTGCCCAGCTACCGACACAGGCACCATCCCTCTGCCCAGCTACCGACACAGGCACCATCCCTCTGCCCAGCTACCGGCACAGGAGCCATCCCCCTGCCCAGCTACCGGCACAGGCGCCATCCCCCTGCCCAGCTACCGACACAGGCGCCATCCCTCTGCCCAGCTACCGGCACAGGCGCCATCCCTCTGCCCAGCTACCGGCACAGACGCCATCCCTCTGCCCAGCTACCAACACAGGCACCATCCCTCTGCCCAGCTACCGACACAGGCGCCATCCCTCTGCCCAGCTACCAGCACAGGCGCCATCCCTCTGCCCAGCTACCGGCACAGGCGCCATCCCTCTGCCCAGCTACCGGCACAGGCGCCATCCCTCTGCCCAGCTACCGGCACAGGCGCCATCCCCCTGTCCAGCTATCGGCACAAGCGCCATCCCTATGCCCAGCTACCGACACAGGCGCCATCCCTCTGCCCAGCTACCGGCACAGGCGCCATCCCCCTGTCCAGCTATCGGCACAAGCGCCATCCCTATGCCCAGCTACCGACACAGGCACCATCCCTCTGCCCAGCTACCGGCACAGGCGCCATCCCCCTGCCCAGCTACCGGCACAGGTGCCATCCCTCTGCCCAGCTACCGGCACAGACGCCATCCCTCTGCCCAGCTACCGGCACAGGCGCCATCCCTCTGCCCAGCTACCGGCACAGACGCCATCCCTCTGCCCAGCTACCGGCACAGACGCCATCCCTCTGCCCAGCTACCGACACAGGCACCATCCCTCTGCCCAGCTACCGACACAGGCACCATCCCTCTGCCCAGCTACCGACACAGGCACCATCCCTCTGCCCAGCTACCGGCACAGGAGCCATCCCCCTGCCCAGCTACCGGCACAGGCGCCATCCCCCTGCCCAGCTACCGACACAGGCGCCATCCCTCTGCCCAGCTACCGGCACAGGCGCCATCCCTCTGCCCAGCTACCGGCACAGACGCCATCCCTCTGCCCAGCTACCAACACAGGCACCATCCCTCTGCCCAGCTACCGACACAGGCGCCATCCCTCTGCCCAGCTACCGGCATCATCCCTCTGCCCAGCTACCGGCACCATCCCTCTGCCCAGCTACCGGCACCATCCCTCTGCCCAACTACCGGCATCATCCCTCTGCCCAGCTACCGGCACCATCCCTCTGCCCAGCTACCGGCACAGGCGCCATCCCCTGCCCAACTACCGGCATCATCCCTCTGCCCAGCTACCGGCACCATCCCTCTGCCCAGCTACCGACACAGGCGCCATCCCTCTGCCCAACTACCGGCACAGGCGCCATCCCCCTGCCCAACTACCGGCATCGTCCCTCTGCCCAGCTACAGGCACCATCCCTCTGCCCAGCTACCGACACAGGCGCCATCCCTCTGCCCAACTACCGGCACAGGCGCCATCCCTCTGCCCAACTACTGGCACAGGCGCCATCCCCCTGCCCAACTACCGGCATCATCCCTCTGCCCAGCTACCGGCACAGGCTCCATCCCTCTGCCCAGCACCAGTCCCATGAAGAAGCTACTGGTAGTGTGCTGTAGTTAAACCTTCCCCATGACCCCAGCTGCTGCTGTACCTCTTTCTTGGAGACTTTCTCCTGCAGAGACTTCAGCTGCCGATGTTGATCCTTGGTCACCTGCACCCAGCCACACTCAATATCACTGACGGTCTGCGAGGAAGCGAGAGGAAAGGTGACATGCCGGTGGCACAGGCGTCATCACATTACATCAGAAGCAACATACACACCAGTCTCTATCACATTCTGATGTCACCAATCAGCCGACATGCCGACTACGAGATTCCAAAGAGTCAGCAACACAAGCAGAGTGATGGGTGAGTGAGGGCAGGAGGGAGAGTAATATCACTGGGGGGCAGAGTGATGGGTGAGTGAGGGTAGGAGGGAGAGTAATATCACTGGGGGGCAGAGTGATGGGTGAGTGAGGGTAGGAGGGAGAGTAATATCACTGGGGGGGCAGAGTGATGGGTGAGTGAGGGTAGGAGGGAGAGAAATATCGCTGGGGCAGAGTGAGGGGTGGGTGAGTGAGGGAAGGAGGGAGAGTAATATCACTGGGGGCAGAGTGATGGGTGAGGGTAAGAGGGAGAGTAATATCACTGGGGGGCAGAGAAATGGGTGAGGACAGGAGGGAGAGTACTATCACAGGGGGGCAGAGTGATGGGTGAGGGTCGGAGGGAGAGTAATATCACTGGGGGGCAGAGTGATGGGTGAGTGAGGGTAGGAGGGAGTGTAATATCACTGGGGGGCAGAGTAATGGGCGAGGGCAGGAGGGAGAGTACTATCACTGGGGGGCAGAGTGATGGGTGAGTGAGGGCAGGAGGGAGAGTAATATCACTGGGGGGCAGAGTGATGGGTGAGTGAGGGCAGGAGGGAGTAATATCACTGGGGGGCAGAGTGGGTGAGTGAGGGCAGGAGGGAGAGTAATATCACTGGGGGGCAGAGTGATGGGTGAGGGTAGGAGGGAGAGTAATATCACTGGGGGGCAGAAGAATGGGTGAGGGCAGGAGGGAGAGTACTAGGGGCAGAGTGATGGGTGAGTGAGGGTAAGAGGGAGAGTAATATCACTGGGGGGCAGAGTGATGGGTGAGTGAGGGTAAGAGGGAGAGTAATATCACTGGGGGGCAGAGTGATGGGTGAGTGAGGGTAGGAGGGAGAGTAATATCACTGGGGGGCAGAGTGATGGGTGAGGGTAGGAGGGAGAGTAATATCACTGGGAGCAGAGTGAGGGTAGAAGGGAGAGTACTATCACTGGGGGGCAGAGTGAGGGGTGAGTGAGGGTAGGAGGGAGAGTACTATCACTGGGGTGCAGAGTGATGGGTGAGGGTAGGAGGGAGAGTACTATCACTGGTGGGCAGAGTGATGGGTGAGGGTAGCAGGGAGAGTAATATCACTGGGGGCAGAATGATGGGTGAGGGAAAGAGGGAGAGTAATATCACTGGGGGGCAGAGTGAGGGTAGGAGGGAGAGTAATATCAATAGGGGGCAGAGTGAGGGGTGAGTGAGGGAAGGAGGGAGAGTAATATCACTGGGGGGGCAGAATGATGGGTGAATGAGGGTAGGAGGGAGAATACTATCACTGGGGGGCAGAGTGAGGGGTGAGGGTAGGAGGGAGAGTAATATCACTGGGGGCCAGAGTGATGGGTGAGTGAGGGCAGGAGGGAGAGTAATATCATTGGGGGGCAGAGTGATGGTTGAGGGTAGGAGGGAGAGTAATATCACTGGGGGGCAGAGTGATGAGTGAGGGCAGGAGGGAGAGTAATATCACTGGGGGGTAGGAGGGAGATTAATATCACGGGGGGGCAGAGTGATGGGTGAGGATAGGAGGGAGTAATATCACTGGGGGCAGAGTGATGGGTGAGGGTAGGAGGGAGAGTAATATACCTGGGGGGGCAGAGTGATGGGTGAGGGAGGGAGAGTACTATCACTGGGGGCAGAGTGATGGGTGAGTGAGGGTAGGAGGGAGAGTAATATCACTGGGGGGCAGAGTGATGGGTGAGGGTAGGAGGGAGAGTAATATCATTGGGGGGAAGAGTGATAGGAGAGGGTAGAAGGGAGAGTAATATCACTGGGGGCAGAGTGATTGGTGAGTGAGGGTAGGAGGGAGAATACTATCACTGGGGGGCAGAGTGAGGGGTGAGGGTAGGAGGGAGAGTAATATCACTGGGGGCAGAGTGATGGGTGAGTGAGGGTAGAAGGGAGAGTAATATCACTGGGGGGCAGAGTGATGGGTTAGTGAGGGTAAGAGGGAGAGTAATATCACTGGGGGGCAGAGTGAGGGGTGAGGGTAGGAGGGAGAGTAATATCACTGGGGGCAGAGTGATGAGTGAGGGTAGGAGGGAGAGTAATATCACTGGGGGGCAGTGATGGGTGAGGGTAGGAGGGAGAGTAATATCACTGGGGGCAGAGTGATGAGTGAGGGTAGGAGGGAGAGTAATATCACTGGGGGACAGAGTGATGGGTGAGGGCAGGGTGGAAAGTAATATCACTGGACCTCAGTCTCCTGTTCTACTGCTACAGCATGACAGAGTGACCTGCCCAACCATTCCACATCCTTAGCCTCCTACTCTACTTCTACAGCATGACTGAGAGTGACCTGCCCAATCATTCCACATCCTCAGCCTCCTACTCTACTGCTACAGCATGACTGAGAGTGACCTGCCCAATCATTCCTCGGCCTCAAGCCGCCTACTCTACTGCTACAGCATGTCAGAGTGACCTGCCCAATCATTCCACGCCTCAGCCTCCTACTCTACTGCTACAGCATGACTGAGAGTGACCTGCCCAATCATTCCACATCCTCATCCTCCTACTCTACTGCTACAGCATGACTGAGAGTGACCTGCCCAATCATTCCACAGCCTCAGCCTTCTGCTCTACTGCTACAGCATGACAGAGTAACCTGCCCAATCATTCCACATCCTCAGCCTCCTACTGTACTGCTACAGCATGACTGAGAGTGACCTGCCCAATCATTCCACATTCTCATCCTCCTACTCTACTGCTACAGCATGACTGAGAGTGACCTGCCCAATCATTCCACGCCTCAGCCTCCTACTCTACTGCTACAGCATGACTGAGAGTGACCTGCCCAATCATTCCTCGGCCTCAAGCCGCCTACTCTACTGCTACAGCATGACTGAGAGTGACCTGCCCAATCATTCCACATCCTTAGCCTCCTACTCTACTGCTACAGCATGACTGAGAGTGACCTGCCCAATCATTCCCGGCCTCAAGCTGCCTACTCTACTGCCACAGCATGACTGAGAGTGACCTGCCCAATCATTCCACATCCTCAGCCTCCTACTCTACTGCTACAGCATGACTGAGAGTAACCTGCCCAATCATTCCACATCCTCAGCCTCCTACTCTACTGCTACAGCATGACTGAGAGTGACCTGCCCAATCATTCCACATCCTCAGCCTCCTACTCTACTGCTACAGCATGACTGAGAGTGACCTGCCCAATCATTCCACGCCTCAGCCTCCTACTCTACTGCTACAGCATGACTGAGTGACCTGCCCAATCATTCCACGCCTCAGCCTCCTACTCTACTGCTACAGCATGACTGAGAGTGACCTGCCCAATCATTCCACATCCTCAGCCTCCTACTCTACTGCTACAGCATGACTGAGAGTGACCTGCCCAATCATTCCACATCCTCAGCCTCCTACTCTACTGCTACAGCATGACTGAGAGTGACCTGCCCAATCATTCCACGCCTCAGCCTCCTACTCTACTGCTACAGCATGACTGAGAGTGACCTGCCCAATCATTCCACATCCTCAGCCTCCTACTCTACTGCTACAGCATGACTGAGAGTAACCTGCCCAATCATTCCACATCCTCAGCCTCCTACTCTACTGCTACAGCATGACTGAGAGTAACCTGCCCAAACATTAGTAGTGTCACCTACCTGAGCATATAGCAGGTTTAGACCCACTCTGTTCTCCATAACTTCATCGTCATACGAGGAGTCCCAGTAACTAAGGAGGAAAAATTCACAACATGAACATAGGAGTAAAAGGGAAGAGAGACAGTTGCATCCTTATACAAAATCTAATAACCAGGAAAGAGACAGTCACAACCGTACACAAGGACTGTTAAACAGGAAAGAGAGTAACATCTTTATGTAAGCTCTAATGACCAGGAAATATTGATATCATCATCTTATAAAGACAATATCCAGGAAAGTGAAATCATCTAATATCTAATAACCAGAAAGTATAGGGACATCATCACGTTACAAGGAGATAGTTACATCATCGCTGCTCCACTGTCTACCACATTACCGCTGAATGCACCTAGAATTATTGATTATGAACTCATCTCTACCTGTGCTGTATGGAATGCTATCAGGATCGTCACCACTAATTGATACCACCACAGCAACCTTCTCCTCTTTCCACTGAATTATTGGCCCCCCCAGCTCCCATTATAACTATAATTCCGCTGACCATCCAAGGAATCACCATGTAGACACTCTGGCCTGCCCACCTTGTTCCTTTGCCATTTTGGATTGCTGCCAATACTCGGGGCCATGGTCTTCGCCTAGTCACCTCTTCAGGGTCTCATAACAGTCTCCTTGGCTCCCAGCTCTTCCCAGCCTCACCACTGTTTTAGGCCGGTTTCTCACATGGTCTGTCTAAAACACTTGCTACCACTGTTCTCTGTTTTCCCTCAGGATTCCTTAACTCCACATTACCTCCTGCTCCTGACCTACTCATGGCTGTGTTTACTCCTGAGTGATGGATGTTTCCTCCAGGAACACTACCTGCTGAGGCCAAGTTTCTCTGCCTTTCCCTCAGGATCCCTTACCCCCACACTACCTCCAGCTCCTGACCCACTCCTGGTCCAGTGCTTCCTCCTGAGTGATGGATGCTTCCTGTAGGAACAACTCTACCTGGTGAAACCACTGTTCTCTGCCCTTCACATTAAATACTGACCCACTCCTGAACCAGTGTTTCCTCTTGAGTGATCAATACTTCTTCAAGGAACAAATCTGCTTTACCGCCACCAAAAAAGGAGTTTTATAGTAGACTTACCCTTGTTAACTCTCTTTCTTCAAAGTTAATAGGGTCCACAGAGAACATCAGGGTTGAAGGTAGTGAATGAGAGTCAGGCACCAAACAGTTAAAGCTTTCAGCTTGTACCAGAATGCTTGGCTCTTCTCCCCTATAACCCTGTTTCTATGCTCAGGCATTCAGTTTTGTGAACCAGTTAAAAGCAGGAAGAGGAAAGGAGAGAAGAAAGATGGTAGGCACATAAGAACACAGTCTCCCAGAAGGGAGAGAGGAACAAGAGTCCTTTGCCAGAAAAACCCAGAGAGGCCAGGTGCTTCAGGATGGGCGCCCTGTGGACCCTATGAACTTCAAAGAAAGTTATCAAGTCTACCATAACTCTTCTTTTCTTCATCAGGGTTCATAGGTTCCACAGGGAACATCTGGTATGTCCTGAAGCAGTAGTTCAAGTGAGGGGACGCGCCTGACAGGATAAAAGAATCTGACATCCAAAGGAAGCATCCTGGGAGGTGAATGAATCAAAGGCATAAAACCTAAGAAACGTGTGGAACGAAGACCACGTAGCCGCCTTGCACAATTGTTCGGTGGACGCACCACGGCGTGCCGCCCAAGAGGGTCCTACAGACCGAATAGAATGGGAAGAAATTTAAGCTGGTACAGGAAGGTGAGTATAGGCATATGCAATGACCATTCTAATCCATCTAGCCAGTGTCTGCTTATTAGCAGGCCAACCACGTTTGTGAAATCCAAAAAGGATGAACAGGGCATCAGACCGTCTGATGGAGCTAGTATGGTCAACATAGACCTTAAGAGCACGAACCACAACCAAAGATCGTTCTTTAGCAGGTAAGTCCAGAAAGAATTGGAATTAAGAAACCATTTTAGGGAGGTAACCAGGTCTAGTTCAGAGAACCGTCTTGTTCTTATGGAAAATAAGGAAGTGGGGAAATAGGAGAGGGCTCTTAAGTCAGACAATTGTTCAAAGGGGGGCTCTTGAAAATTGTTCAACACAACAGGCAGATCCCATGGAGCTACTGGAGGGACATAAGGAGGTTGTAAGCGAATGAGACCCTGAAGGAATGTGCGTACATCAGCAAGTGAGGCAATCTTGCGCTGGAACCAAACAGATAATGCAGAAATGTGTAATTCTGTAATTCAGATCTGATTGTAGATGTGCTAAATTTAGCACGTCAGACCCTACCCCCCCCCCCCCCCTACCCAAAGGGTACAAAAACATGTAACTACCCACCGCATCCTGTGTCGCAGCAGCTGTGTGTGATGTTGCACAGCCGCCGAGGCCCACCCCCACAATGGTCCGGACACGCCTGCGTGGTCCGGACCTCACCCCGCCAACGGCGTTCAAATGTCGTTGGCACACCCCTTCCCGTCCCGCGCCCACCTCTGCCTGTCAATCAGACAGAGGCGATCGCAGCCCTGAGATGCTGTTAGCATCTCACTAGGCAACGGGGTGCGCGTAAACACTCCACAAAGGGCTTCAGACTGTGATCGCTGCCGCGATCCAGTTTGAATTACCCACTTTGAGAGAGGCAAGTCTTAAGCCTAACTCTGAACCATGTTGTAGAAGTCTGGAGATTTTAAAGACCGTTCCGAACTTTGTGGTTGAGGCGTGAGGCCATGAGATCCACATCTGGTAGGCCCCATCTGTCCATCAGGAGTTGGAAAACGTCTGGGTAAAGAGCCCGTTCTCCAGCGTGAACATCCTGACGACTGAGGAAGTCCGCTTCCCAGTTGAGTACTCCTGGAATGAATACCGCTGATACGGCTGGAAGATGACTTTCGGCCCATTGGAGAATTCTGGACACCTCTTGAATCGCCATCCTGCTGCGAGTGCCGCCCCGATGATTTATATATGTCACTGTTGTGGCATTGTATGACTTAGCCTGAACTGGTCTGTCTTGGAGGAGAGTGCGGGCTAGGGTCAACGCATTGTACACTGCTCTCAACTCCAACACATTGATAGGCAAGTGAGACTCCTCCAGAGTCCAACGTCCCTGAAATGAATGCTGTTCGGTCACCGCTACCCCAGCCCAAAAGGCTGGCATCTGTCGTGAGCAGGACCCAGAAGGGGCGTCCCCTGTTCAACTGCTGGTCTTGGAGCCACCAAGTCAGTGACAGCCGAACCTCCGGAGTCAGTGTTACCATTTGTGATCTAATGCGATGAGGTTTTCCGTTCCACCTGGAAATCAGTCTTTGCAGACGGCGAGAATGAAACAGAGCAAACGCGACCATGTCGAATGTTGACACCATCAGTACTTTAAGAGTATAGAAGTGCTCCCAGATGTACCATCCTTTGACAGAGTAAGGGAGGCTTTTCTCCAATTTATTAGCCAGTCGTGACTTTGCAGGAAGACTGTCATTTGGAGATGACTGAGGAGAACGTCGTGTGACATCACCAGAATCAGGAAATCGTCCAGGTATGGGAGAATTCGAATACCTTGGCGATGGAGGTGTGCTGCCATGACAGCCATAACCTCGGTAAAAATTCTGGAGGCTATAGCCAGGCCAAATAGCAGTGCCTGGAATTGATAATGTTGGTTGCAAATACCAAACCAAAGGTGCAAAGGAGCAATAGGAATATGCAGATACTCATCCTGTATATCTAGGGAAACAATAAAGTCCTCAGGTTCCATGGCTATAGCTATGGACCGCAATGTTTTCATGCGAAACTTGGAAACTTTCACAAACTTATTTAAAGATTTGAGATTGATAATAGGCCGGTGTAACCCGTTGGGTTTCGGAACTAAGAACAGGGTCAAGTAGTAGCCTCTGCCCCGTCGGGACTGAGGAACCGGCACAATCACTCCTGAGTGTAGAAGTGAACTGACCACAGACTGTAGAATTTTAGCCTTTTTCGGGTACGATGGTAGGCCCATGGTGAAATACTGTTGAGGGGGCATCCCTTGAACAAGACGGCGTACCCGTAAGAGACAACTTCTAGCACCCAAGCATCTGAAGTGGTCATGGTCCAAATGTGTGCGAAGTGTAGCAGTCGGCCTCCCACCCTGAGGTTCCCAGGGGGAGGCACGCCCCATCAGGCTGCAGGTTGACTAGCAGCTCAGGTTTGTTGGCCTTGGCCTTAGATGGTTTTGCACTGTGTGACTGCCTGGGGAATGAATGTCCTTCAGCTTTTCCTTACGGATGAAAGGAATCATTTTTGACCTGCTGAGCAGGATTAGTAGGGGGTAAAAAGGCCGTTTTGGCTGCAGCCAAAGATGTCACAATTTTATTTAGCTCTTCACCAAAGAGAATGTCACCCGCAAAGGGAGAACTTCCGAAGTTTTCTTGGAATACAAATCTACTTTCCAAGAACGTAGCCAAAGCATACGTCGTGTTAAACACAGAAGTAGCAGACGCCTTTGCTTCTTGAGTCTGTGTCAGAGACAGCTGTATTCTCACCCTTCTCCTCAGATGACAAGTCTGATAAGACTGTGGATTGGGAGGATGAAGTGGCCTGCATAGAGGAACCAGGGACATCTTTATGCCCTGTCAGAGTCTTTTGTATAGTCAGAGTTAGCTGTTACATCTGATTAGACATGGTATCCACCCAAGGCGGATTCACTATAGTGGGCGGTAGCGACATAGGAGGGTCCATAGTGGGCGAAAGTCGTCCACCAGAGTACCTAACAGTGTAAAGAAGGCCGCCCAGGGAGGCTCCAGTGTGGGGGCAGGAGGTGTGGACTGCCTAGGAGGTGTATAACAGTTTAGATAAGGCCGCCCAGGGAGGCTCCTGCGTGGGGGCAGGAGGTGCTGACTGATTAGGATGTGTATAACAGTGTAAAGAAGGCCGCCCAGGGAGGCTCCTGCGTGGGGGCAGGAGGTGCTGACTGACTAGGAGGTGTATAACAGTGTAGAGAAGGCCGCCCAGGGAGGCTCCTGTGTGGGGGCAGGAGGTGTGGACTGACTGATTAGGAGGTGTATAACAGTGTAAAGAAGGCCGCCCAGGGAGGTTCCTGCGTGGGGGCAGGAGGTGCTGACTGACTAGGAGGTGTATAACAGTTTAGATAAGGCCACCCAGGGAGGCTCCTGTGTGGGGGCAGGAGGTGCTGACTGACTAGGAGGTATATAACAGTGTAAAGAAGGCCGCCCAGGGAGGCTCCTGCGTAGGAATAGGAGCCGTGGACAGACTAGGAAGTGTATAACAGTTTAGATAAGGCCGCCCAGGGAGGCTCCTGTGTGAGGGCAGGAGGTGTAGACTGACTAGGAGGTGTATAACAGTTAGCACAGAGGCCATCCTGTATAACATCCTCCGCAGATAACCACACGGAGCAGACTCTACATGACAGCAACACAGGGGATTCTGCTGGTTTGAGTCCCTTTATGTTAGACATATCAGTAAAACAAAGTGGGCGCACTCTGCATATAATGATAAATAAGTACAGAGTGTGGTATGTGACGGACACCGCTATACATGTGCTGTGATAAAGAACCCTAAGAAGGACCAGTGACCAGGGTACAGAAACAGACAGTAATATACAGTACAGTGCAGAGTACTCAGACAGCAGAAGTAGCACACAGTCACATACAATGCAGATCAATACACAATATCACTGCAATCAGCACCTGAATCCACTCCTCAGCTTGTATATGAAGCAGGTAGGATATGCGGATGTAAAAACCTGGCGCGCTGCAGATGTTTTCACAGGGAGACTGAGCCCAGCATTGCTCTCCGTAAGATGGCCGCCGGGTCTCTGAGGGAAGGAAGGAGAGTGAGGCAGCTGAAGAGCGGGAAGTCTGCTGTAGATGGTGCCCAGAGTTGGAGGAGGGGCTACAGGTCAAGCACCGCCTCCCCTATGCTGGTCATCCACCCCAGGTACTAAGCGGGCCTTATTAAATAGGTGTTTAAACACCTAGACCTCTGCCCATAAACGCCCTGGTGGTCTAATGGAGTCCCTGTTCTAAGACAGTGTCCACGCCAGAGCCACGGTTCGTCTCCCCAGACGTGCGGCAGACCTCGATTTAAAGGCAGGTCTCAGAGAAGGGATCCTCTTAGCTGCTTCCTTAGTTGCTGGCCACGCAGTCCTGGTGTCACCACAGCCAGCAGTGCTAGTCGCCATGTGCGTCCCCTGCCGCAAGCACCTGTCTGAGGCTCTTGTCAAGTAGGAGGGTGACGGAGCTGCAGCGGTGACGTCACACTGACTTACACCGGTGACAGCCCGGAAAAAAAATTGACAACTAAAAAATGAAAAAGGTAAAAGCATTAAGCAGCCCCGTCACGGTGCACCTGCTTCCTGCAGGCACCAACTTAAAACGAATGCCTGAGCATGGAGGTGGGGTTATAGGGGAGAAGAGCCGAGCATTCTGGGACAAGCTAAAAGCTTTATCTGTTTGGTGCCTGACTCTCATTCACCACCTACAACCCCGATGTTCCCTGTGGAACCTATGAACCCTGATGAAGAAAGCCCTCATACTAATGTTCCAATAATTCCAGCCTCCTCTGCAACACATCCCTAAAGTGGACCTCCTCACCTCACCACTCTCCTCATAAGATATATTGGGGCAATTCTGTGGTACTAAGCTTGGAAGAGTGGTGAAATGCCTATGTGCTTACTCAGGGTCCACACACAGCCTAGCCCCCGCGCGGGGCACTAACTCACTATACTGGGCAGCTGGTCTGCATCATAGAGTCTCCCTGCCTCTAGACACGGCCTCCTGGCCTTCTCACACTCAAGGCCCGCTGGCCTGGCTTCTTCACAGCAACGTAAGCGTAGTCACAGAGACTGGTGGTCTGCCCTGACCCTGGTTTAGACATTGGCTTCCTGGCCCACGGGGCTGTTAGACGGCCACCGCTTTTCCATCCCCACCTGGGCTGAGTACACAGGCAGCCGCCTCACCTGTTCCAGACTGACTCCCCTGTACAGCATTAGGTGCGGTCACCTGTTCGGGCAGGTCCCTCCATCCCCACACAGAATCCATGGCTCACTACTGCCATCTATACGCTTATATTGCAACACTATATATACACAAGTTCACACAGTGTGATGTACAAATAACATTATAGATACGGGCCAGTCTAATATGATAATTATATACATGTACTACAATACTGATATACAACATGATGACTATACATATAATATATAATGTATGTGGCTGAGATCCAGCCGAACCTGAGAGCATGACACGTGCAGAGCTACAGATATACACATATATACACCCTGTACGGATTGTGAGCTGTAATAACCTACGTAACAATGAGTGAGGGAATGTGATAAATCCCTGCTGTATAGAGGGCAGGGGGGGGGGGGGGGGGGGAGACGTATCCCTTTACTTATATTCCGGCACAGCGCAGACCCTCCGCCATGTTACCCGTTATTATCTGTACCCTGCTGCTCTTCTGACTATTATTCCTAGTTATATCCATTTATGTCATGATCACTTATCTCCCTTATTATATAATAACTTACCACTGTCATATTTCCCTGCACCGACAATGCACTCCACTGCTGAACCTGGTTGCACTGCAGCGTTGACCTCACTGTATTACTGTGCACTGCCTTTGTATTCCCGTTACTAGCGGGTGTCTCCTTCCTCAGACAATGCTACGGGTGGCTACTGTGATCCTGAGCTTACAGAACCCACGCGCCCGGTGCTTCGCCTATAACACGCCCCTTTGCCGGAACTACAATCCTTCCACAAACATTTCATCAAGTACATTTTTATTAATGTTTACACACAAAAAATGAAAGAGTCAGAGGATGAAGAGTAAATGTGCGTGACCAATGCGCAGACGATGAAATAAACACACAACGCGTGGAAGCGAGCCTAGAGACACAAAGAAGAGATGAGGAATGAAGAGAGGGGGAGATAATCACCCGGTATAGGGATGACTCCCACGCAGACCTTCCGAGACCCGGGGACCATCTGTCCCACCATTCATGAAAGTGAGGAAGGACGGTAATGCTGGAATGAGCAGAACGCGTACGATGGCACCAATAACGTGTGACCGCCACCCTGGAATATCCGGCGGATCAGGTGCAAACCATGGGATGAGAGTGTGTAATATGTGCGAGTTCATCGTTAAACTGGCACATATATAATACATGGACAATGTAACAGGATGTGGGAACACGCAATCCCACAACGCCTATCCAGATGTTTTCCTATGGAAAACATACAACTCGCCAACGTAATAGGATGAGTTTTAGTCGCGCACCCAAAACCAGACCAAAACCTCGGCTATTAGAGCAGCATTTTACAGGCGGGTGTCACAGAACGGGTCACCGAGCTCCCTGCTGCCTCTGTCTGGAAAAGTTAATAAATTGTTACAAATAATCATAAAAAAAACCCGACAACCCAAAAGCATAACCAGCCCTGTGCTCTTTGGGCCGGTCCTGGTTCAAAACTACAGGGAAAAAAAGATGCAATGATCGCCCGTATTTCTATAGCACCGGGCTCCACTAGCCAGGGTAATGCCACAGCCAGGGGACACGCTTATAGTGGTGCCCATGGCTGTAGCATTAACTAGTCAGCACTGGCCGGGGTTTCCTGGGAGAGCCGGGACCCCCAATAAAGAGGTCACCCCTCCAGGCAACCAAGGCCAGGGATGAAATCTGGGGCTATACCGGCACTCCTGGACTGTGGTTGCCAAGTTGATAGCATTTGAGTTTTTGTTTGTAAAAATTTTTTTTTTTTTTACATGAGGACTACAGGTCCCAGCAAGCCTCCCGCATGTCGGTACTTGGAGAGCCACAAGTACCAGCATGTGGGGCATCGTAGGGCCCTTTGGTTCCCATAGTCCTCCTGTAAAAAAAGAACAATATACACACATGACAGTAAACGTTTCCCGACACTCCCTGTACTCGCACGTTTCCCGACACTCCCTGCACTCGCACGTTTCCCCGACGCTCCCTGCACTCGCACGTTTCCCCGACGCTCCCTGCACTCGCACGTTTCCCGACGCTCCCTGCACTCGCACGTTTCCCGACGCTCCCTGCACTCGCACGTTTCCCGACGCTCCCTGCACTCGCACGTTTCCCTACACTCCCTGCACTCGCACGTTTCCCCGACGCTCCCTGCACTCGCACGTTTCCGCTCCCTGCACTCGCACGTTTCCCGACGCTCCCTGCACTCGCACGTTTCCCCGACGCTCCCTGCACTCGCACGTTTCCCCGACGCTCTCTGCACTCGCACGTTTCCCCGACGCTCCCTGCACTTGCACGTTTCCCCGACGCTCCCTGCACTCGCACGTTTCCGCTCCCTGCACTCGCACGTTTCCCGACGCTCCCTGCACTCGCACGTTTCCCGACGCTCCCTGCACTCGCACGTTTCCCGACACTCCCTGCACTCGCACGTTTCCCCGACGCTCCCTGCACTCGCACGTTTCCCCGACGCTCCCTGCACTCGCACGTTTCCCGACGCTCCCTGCACTCACACGTTTCCCCGACGCTCCCTGCACTCGCACGTTTCCCCGACGCTCCCTGCACTCGCACGTTTCCGCTCCCTGCACTCGCACGTTTCCGCTCCCTGCACTCGCACGTTTCCGCTCCCTGCACTCGCACGTTTCCGCTCCCTGCACTCGCACGTTTCCCGACGCTCCCTGCACTCGCACGTTTCCCCGACGCTCCCTGCACTCGCACGTTTCCCCGACGCTCTCTGCACTCGCACGTTTCCCCGACGCTCCCTGCACTCGCACGTTTCCCCGACGCTCCCTGCACTCGCACGTTTCCGCTCCCTGCACTCGCACGTTTCCCGACGCTCCCTGCACTCGCACGTTTCCCGACGCTCCCTGCACTCGCACGTTTCCCTACACTCCCTGCACTCGCACGTTTCCCCGACGCTCCCTGCACTTGCACGTTTCCCCGACGCTCCCTGCACTCGCACGTTTCCGCTCCCTGCACTCGCACGTTTCCCGACGCTCCCTGCACTCGCACGTTTCCCGACGCTCCCTGCACTCGCACGTTTCCCTACACTCCCTGCACTCGCACGTTTCCCCGACGCTCCCTGCACTCGAACGTTTCCGCTCCCTGCACTCGCACGTTTCCCGACGCTCCCTGCACTCGCACGTTTCCCCGACGCTCCCTGCACTCGCACGTTTCCCCGACGCTCCCTGCACTCGCACGTTTCCCCGACGCTCCCTGCACTCGCACGTTTCCGCTCCCTGCACTCGCACGTTTCCCGACGCTCACTGCACTCGCACGTTTCCCGACGCTCACTGCACTCGCACGTTTCCCGACGCTCCCTGCACTCGCACGTTTCCCGACGCTCCCTGCACTCGCACGTTTCACGGCAGTCCCAGCACTCGCACGTTTCACGACGCTCCCTGCACTCGCACGTTTCCCGACGCTCCCTGCACTCGCACGTTTCCCGACGCTCCCTGCACTCGCACGTTTCCCGACGCTCCCTGCACTCGCACGTTTCCCGACGCTCCCTGCACTCGCACGTTTCCCGACGCTCCCTGTAGCCAGTCACGTCCTCTTCTGTAGTAGCATCCCCCATACCCGGACATAAAAAATCAATTTCTAGTGTAAATCAGGTTCTCTTCATTCCAAATAGGCCTCCAAATAACAAACCGAACACCCGCTCCAGGACGGACTGAAGAAATGTGCGTGTTACCACAAACACTTCCTCTATAAGAATTACCGGGACCCTCGTGAGTCCTGTCATTGTAAGATCCACCAGCCTGTGAGAGGCCACGCTGTCAATCAAAATCCAATGGAGATATTAGATTTTCTAGGGGGTAATTTAAGTGCAAGCTTAAGGGGAGAATGGGACACTGAAATAGGGTCACTTCCAAAGCTGGGTATGCAGCATGGAGGAGTTGGAGGTACGTATAAAAGGCCTGAAGAGTAAGGTCAAACTCTATGGTGTTCAAAAGGACTGAATAACGCGGTTATGAAACAGGTGACCAATGGTATGGACAGCATAAGAAAACCAAAAAGACTCCGAGAGAAGCATGCCCAGCTCCGAAAAACCACCATTAAACCATACGGTCAATGTTCTCACCCCCACACAAAGTGCCAAACCAGGAAAGCTTGGCGCAATAATGGAGGATGATCCCCCCCCCCAGCGTAGGATCTGTAAAGTAGACCCCATCTGCTCATCAAGAAATCCCATTAAGGTGGTGTCAGAGCCCGCACTCATCCAGAAGACCAGGCGGTCTCAGAGCCTGCACTCAGCCAGAAGACCAGGCGTCGTCAGAGCCAGCACTCAGCCAGAAGACCAGGCGTCGTCAGAGCCAGCACTCAGCCAGAAGACCAGGCGTCGACAGAGCCAGCACTCAGCCAGAAGACCAGGCGTCGACAGAGCCAGCACTCAGCCAGAAGACCAGGCGGCGTCAGAGCCAGCACTCAGCCAGAAGACCAGGCGGCGTCAGAGCCAGCACTCAGCCAGAAGACCAGGCGGCGTCAGAGCCAGCACTCAGCCAGAAGACCAGGCGGCGTCAGAGCCCGCACTCAGCCAGAAGACCAGGCGGCGTCAGAGCCCGCACTCAGCCAGAAGACCAGGCGGCGTCAGAGCCCGCACTCAGCCAGAAGACCAGGCGGCGTCAGAGCCCGCACTCAGCCAGAAGACCAGGCGGCGTCAGAGCCCGCACTCAGCCAGAAGACCAGGCGGCGTCAGAGCCCGCACTCAGCCAGAAGACCAGGCGGCGTCAGAGCCCGCACTCAGCCAGAAGACCAGGCGGCGTCAGAGCCCGCACTCAGCCAGAAGACCAGGCGGCGTCAGAGCCCGCACTCAGCCAGAAGACCAGGCGGCGTCAGAGCCCGCACTCAGCCAGAAGACCAGGCGGCGTCAGAGCCCGCACTCAGCCAGACGACCAGGCGGGTCAGAGCCCGCAATCAGCAAGAAGACCAGGCGGGGTCAGAGCCAGCACTCAGCCAGAGGACGCAGAGAACAGGCTGCACAGAGTATACTGTCAGGGGAATCACCAGCTGTCTATACAGTGAGAATATGTCGGTCCCTGTCCCAGCAGGAAGGAAGCGCAGGCACGCCATCACGCAAATTAACTTGCTACAATGGATTTAACAGACAATTATTTATTAACCGCTTCTTATATAGCGCAGCATATTCTATTGCACTTTAGAATTGGAACAACAGACATAGCGAGAATCCTGGGTTTTAAAAGGGCTCGGCCAAATTACCCGGGCCTTGCTTATGTCCGAAACGTACGTTCCCCGGTCGGTGGCCCGGTTATTGACCACTTTCGTCACGGGTAGACATCCCAGGTTAAGTGTGAACGGTGTGACCCGGGGATTTACTCCCAGGTCGCACTTACAAGCCTCCGATAGGCTGTGCGGGGTCCGTGCTGCAGTGTGACATGTATGTGTGTATGTATGAGTGTAACGTATGTGTGTATATTAGAGCAGCCTGGCTTGTACAATGCCAGGACAGACCCGGCTTATGTCTGGAAGAAGACCACCTAGGAATTTCCCTGCTCTCTGGTGTAATGTGAAAGGGGGTCTCCAGCAAAAACCTGGGACTGAGCAGTGAAATTCCCAGGTCGTATGCCTGAAAGTGGTAATAGAGGTAGGAGGGCCCTGCTCGCAAGCTTATACTCTATAGGGAAATAGGCATAGATACACAAGGATAGATGCTACCTATTGCATAATGGTCCTGCCACACTGCAGACGTTCTTAATATGGTCCCAGAGTGATGTTGGCCTGGGATCAGGAGGAAGGGAAAGTGAGGAAATACAATATATGTGAGGCATGTGTGGACTGTACAGAGGGGATATAATTGGATAGGAAAGATCATGAAGGTTGAGTGAGCGGTTCTGGAATGTGAGAAGCTGCCATGGGAGCGAGTAATGAGTGTGAATGAGAGACGCAGGTCTTGTGCAGAGCGGAGAGGTCGGGTTGGGAGATATTATGAGATAAGAGAAGAGATGTATGTTGGTGCAGTTTGGTTAATGGTCTTGTATGTGAGTAACAGTATTATATATGGCATACGGTAGAATACCGGTAACCAATGGAGGGACTGACAGAGTGTATCTGCAGACGATGAACGTCTAGCGAGGAAGATCAGCCTCACTGCTGCAGTCAGAATGGATTGTAGTGGTGAGAGTCTATGTTTTGGGAAGACCGGTCAGGAGACTATTACAATAATCAATGCGGGAGATGATGAGAGCGTGGATTAGAGTGTGAGCTGTGTCTTGTGTAAGATATGGGTGTATGTTGGATATGTTTCTAAAGGTGGGTACACACTGGCCGACATATCGCGGGTCCGTCAGCCAGTGTGTATGAGCGATATGTCTGAACTCAGTCTTTCACAGAAATATTGCGTCGGACCCGCAGCACAGCCGACGGCCAATATATCTACTGACATATTGGCGCGTTGCTGTGTGTGCACGGGCGGTCAGCCGCCCGCCCGTACACATGCTGCAGCAGCTAGCGGTGATTGACAGCGGAACTGCCCGCCCAGTTCATGACGTCAGTCCCTGATGGATCGGGCAGTGTGTATGCTCAGCACACTGCCTGATCCGTCCATGGATATATCTGCAGATCAATTGATCGGCAGATATACCTATCAGTGTGTACCCAGCTTTAGATGTATGTAACATGACTGTGAGACAGAGTGAATGTGGGGATAAAGGACAGATCAGTCAGGGTGACACCTAGGCAGCGAGCTTGTGGGGTAGGGATGATTGCAGAGTTATCAGCAGTGATAGAGATATCAGGTTGGTATCTACTACTGGCCGGTGGGAATATAATTAATTCTGTTTTGGAACTATTAAGTTTGAGATGGCAGAAAGGCATTCAGTGACACAGCCCAATACAGATGGTGCAAGTCAGGGGAGGATATCACCAGGACATTAATACCAGAACAACAGTCAGCGCTGTAAGACACAACATAGAACATCCGTACTCCTCAGAGCGTTACCCCTGTATGCCGATGGGCATATTACTGTATGTGAGGACACCGGTGGTACACGGCTTTGCACGGATCCCCTGGGTTCGGCGATCACACAGGTAAGGAGACAGTGAGGTATTTACACACATTTACTGCACTAGTAACACGCCAGGACACGTGCGCTATGGGTTATGTTGTCAGGACGGCCGCAGATCATTACCTATCATATAAAGCAACGACAAAGGTCCCAGCCCATCACAGAAGCTCCCACACAGCCCTATGACTGAGACCTTCTCCCAAGTCATCGGCCAGCAAGATAAATCCCCCCAGACACTCTTTATGTACATTACACGCCTCCAGCCCTTCCCAGACTGACAGGCAATTGACACTCCCACCATGCCTTAAGGGAGTTCCACACAGCTGCTCTGTTTGATTAGTCACTTGCCTTCAGCTGCATCTGACTGCCGGGGAGAAATGCACTGAAGTCAAGCAGGTAAGACATTTCCTGTCTTCCAAATACACGGCTTCTGGTCTTACCAGATAAACCCCCCCGGCTCCGTTGTAGCACACTGCCCATATTGCCACAATATATACAGATACCAGGTTACACAACCTGATGAAATTTGCTGCAGTGTCACCCATCTGATGAGGTTACCCCACTTTACACCCAGGGTTACAGGCACAGTACTCACAGACGGGTATCAATGTTGTTGCTGACCTTGGCCAGTGTGCTTCACGAGGGTGGTGGGGTCTGCGTTTCCGTGCCCTTGTGCCAGACAGGAGACACCACCGCCCGATACAATGATGCAGGAACTCTCTCCCGTAGGCCTATTCTCACAAATAAACCCTAGCTCCACCCTCTGCGGCACAGGGCATGCAGACCACCCCCGCTGCGTTTCTGCACCCCCCCTCCTGGATGGGCCTCCAAAACCCCACTGCAGAGGGGAGGGGAGGGGGGACTGATTTGCTTAGCACACAGTGACCTCTTGAACTCCTTGTATGTTTATATATTATATCCAATTGTAAAGGGCAACGGAATATCCTGCGCTCTATAAGTAACTGTAAATAATAATTATATGAATATACACACTATATGGATAATAGTATGTAGTAATTACGGAATTCAGGTGTTTTAATCACACCGTTGCCACAGGTATATAAAATCAGGCACCTAGCCACGCAGTCTCTATTTCTGCTACACAATGTATCGTTGTGAAGAGCTCAGTGACACAGGCGCGGTGCGGTGATAGGACGCCACCTCAGCAATAAGACGGTTCCTGATATTTCATCCCTTCTGGATATTCCACAGTCGCCTGTAAGTGATATTATTAGACAGTGGAAGAGTTTAGGAACAGCAGCAACTCAGCCACCGAGCGGAACATCACACGAGGAGACTGCAGACTAGCTGGTGATTGCAGAGAGAAATTCCAGCTAGTCTGCAGTCTCCTCGTGTGATTCCTGCATCTCAGTACTACTGGGATCTCTCTCTGCAATCAGCAGCTAGTCTGCAGTCTCCTCGTGTGATTCCTGCATCTCAGTACTACTGGGATCTCTCTCTGCAATCAGCAGCTAGTCTGCAGTCTCCTCGTGTGATTCCTGCATCTCAGTACTACTGGGATCTCTCTCTGCAATCAGCAGCTAGTCTGCAGTCTCCTCGTGTGATTCTTGCGTCTCAGTACTGCTGGGATTTCTCTCTGCAATCAGCAGCTAGTCTGCAGTCTCCTCGTGTGATTCCTGCATCTCAGTACTGCTGGGATTTCTCTCTGCAATCAGCAGCTAGTCTGCAGTCTCCTCGTGTGATTCCTGCATCTCAGTACTGCTGGGATCTCTCTCTGCAATCAGCAGCTAGTCTGCAGTCTCTACGTGTGATTCTTGCGTCTCAGTACTGCTGGGATTTCTCTCTGCAATCAGCAGCTAGTCTGCAGTCTCCTCGTGTGATTCCTGCATCTCAGTACTGCTGGGATTTCTCTCTGCAATCAGCAGCTAGTCTGCAGTCTCCTCGTGTGATTCCTGCGTCTCAGTACTGCTGGGATTTCTCTCTGCAATCAGCAGCTAGTCTGCAGTCTCTACGTGTGATTCCTGCATCTCAGTACTGCTGGGATTTCTCTCTGCAATCAGCAGCTAGTCTGCAGTCTCCTCGTGTGATTCCTGCGTCTCAGTACTGCTGGGATTTCTCTCTGCAATCAGCAGCTAGTCTGCAGTCTCTACGTGTGATTCCTGCATCTCAGTACTGCTGGGATTTCTCTCTGCAATCAGCAGCTAGTCTGCAGTCTCCTCGTGTGATTCCTGCATCTCAGTACTGCTGGGATCTCTCTCTGCAATCAGCAGCTAGTCTGCAGTCTCCTCGTGTGATTCCTGCATCTCAGTACTGCTGGGATTTCTCTCTGCAATCAGCAGCTAGTCTGCAGTCTCCTCGTGTGATTCCTGCATTTCAGTACTGCTGGGATTTCTCTCTGCAATCAGCAGCTAGTCTGCAGTCTCCACGTGTGATTCCTGCATCTCAGTACTACTGGGATCTCTCTCTGCAATCAGCAGCTAGTCTGCAGTCTCCTCGTGTGATTACTGCGTCTCAGTACTACTGGGATCTCTCTCTGCAATCAGCAGCTAGTCTGCAGTCTCCTCGTGTGATTCCTGCGTCTCAGTACTGCTGGGATTTCTCTCTGCAATCAGCAGCTAGTCTGCAGTCTCCTCGTGTGATTCCTGCGTCTCAGTACTGCTGGGATTTCTCTCTGCAATCAGCAGCTAGTCTGCAGTCTCCTCGTGTGATTCCTGCATTTCAGTACTGCTGGGATTTCTCTCTGCAATCAGCAGCTAGTCTGCAGTCTCTACGTGTGATTCCTGCATCTCAGTACTACTGGGATCTCTCTCTGCAATCAGCAGCTAGTCTGCAGTCTCCTCGTGTGATTCCTGCGTCTCAGTACTGCTGGGATTTCTCTCTGCAATCAGCAGCTAGTCTGCAGTCTCCTCGTGTGATTCCTGCGTCTCAGTACTGCTGGGATCTCTCTCTACAATCAGCAGCTAGTCTGCAGTCTCCTCGTGTGATTACTGCGTCTCAGTACTACTGGGATCTCTCTCTGCAATCAGCAGCTAGTCTGCAGTCTCCTCGTGTGATTCCTGCGTCTCAGTACTGCTGGGATTTCTCTCTGCAATCAGCAGCTAGTCTGCAGTCTCCTCGTATGATTCCTGCGTCTCAGTACTGCTGGGATTTCTCTCTGCAATCAGCAGCTAGTCTGCAGTCTCCTCGTGTGATTCCTGCGTCTCAGTACTGCTGGGATTTCTCTCTGCAATCAGCAGCTAGTCTGCAGTATCCTCGTGTGATTCCTGCGTCTCAGTACTGCTGGGATTTCTCTCTGCAATCAGCAGCTAGTCTGCAGTCTCCTCGTGTGATTCCTGTATCTCAGTACTGCTGGGATCTCTCTCTGCAATCAGCAGCTAGTCTGCAGTCTCCTCGTGTGATTCCTGCGTCTCAGTACTGCTGGGATTTCTCTCTGCAATCAGCAGCTAGTCTGCAGTCTCCTCGTGTGATTCCTGCGTCTCAGTACTGCTGGGATCTCTCTCTGCAATCAGCAGCTAGTATGCAGTCTCCTCGTGTGATTCCTGCATCTCAGTACTGCTGGGATTTCTCTCTGCAATCAGTTGCTAGTCTGCAGTCTCCTCGTGTGATTCCTGCATCTCAGTACTGCTAGGATCTCTCTCTGCAATCAGCAGCTAGTCTGCAGTCTCCTCGTGTGATTCCTGCGTCTCAGTACTGCTGGGATTTCTCTCTGCAATCAGCAGCTAGTCTGCAGTCTCCTCGTGTGATTCCTGCATCTCAGTACTGCTGGGATTTCTCTCTGCAATCAGCAGTTAGTCTGCAGTCTCCTTGTGTGATTCCTGCATCTCAGTACTACTGGGATCTCTCTCTGCAATCAGCAGTTAGTCTGCAGTCTCCTTGTGTGATTCATGCATCTCAGTACTACTGGGATCTCTCTCTGCAATCAGCAGCTAGTCTGCAGTCTCCTCGTGTGATTCCTGCATCTCAGTACTGCTGGGATTTCTCTCTGCAATCAGCAGCTAGTCTGCAGTCTCCTCGTGTGATTCCTGCATCTCAGTACTACTGGGATCTCTCTCTGCAATCAGCAGCTAGTCTGCAGTCTCCTCGTGTGATTCCTGCGTCTCAGTACTGCTGGGATCTCTCTCTGCAATCAGCAGCTAGTCTGCAGTCTCCTCGTGTGATTCCTGCGTCTCAGTACTGCTGGGATTTCTCTCTGCAATCAGCAGCTAGTCTGCAGTCTCTACGTGATTCCTGCATCTCAGTACTACTGGGATTTCTCTCTGCAATCAGCAGCTAGTCTGCAGTCTCCTCGTGTGATTCCTGCGTCTCAGTACTACTGGGAATTCTCTCTGCAATCAGCAGCTAGTCTGCAGTCTCCTCGTGTGATTCCTGCGTCTCAGTACTGCTGGGATCTCTCTCTGCAATCAGCTAGTCTGCAGTCTCTACGTGTGATTCCTGTATCTTAGTACTACTGGGATTTCTCTCTGCAATCAGCAGCTAGTCTGCAGTCTCCTCGTGTGATTCCTGCATCTCAGTACTGCTGGGAATTCTCTCTGCAATCAGCAGCTAGTCTGCAGTCTCTACGTGTGATTCCTGCATCTCAGTACTGCTGGGATTTCTCTCTGCAATCAGCAGCTAGTCTGCAGTCTCCTCGTGTGATTCCTGCGTCTCAGTACTGCTGGGATCTCTCTCTGCAATCAGCTAGTCTGCAGTCTCTACGTGTGATTCCTGTATCTTAGTACTACTGGGATTTCTCTCTGCAATCAGCAGCTAGTCTGCAGTCTCCTCGTGTGATTCCTGCGTCTCAGTACTGCTGGGATTTCTCTCTGCAATCAGCAGCTAGTCTGCAGTCTCCTCGTGTGATTCCTGCGTCTCAGTACTGCTGGGATTTCTTTCTGCAATCAGCAGCTAGTCTGCAGTCTCCTCGTGTGATTCCTGCGTCTCAGTACTACTGGGATTTCTCTCTGCAATCAGCAGCTAGTCTGCAGTCTATGTGTGATTCCTGCATCTCAGTACTGCTGGGATCTCTCTCTGCAATCAGCAGCTAGTCTGCAGTCTCCTCGTGTGATTCCTGCGTCTCAGTACTACTGGGATTTCTCTCTGCAATCAGCAGCTAGTCTGCAGTCTCCTCGTGTGATTCCTGCGTCTCAGTACTGCTGGGATTTCTCTCTGCAATCAGCAGCTAGTCTGCAGTCTCCTCGTGTGATTACTGCGTCTCAGTACTGCTGGGATCTCTCTCTGCAATCAGCAGCTAGTCTGCAGTCTCCTCGTGTGATTACTGCGTCTCAGTACTGCTGGGATCTCTCTCTGCAATCAGCAGCTAGTCTGCAGTCTCTACGTGTGATTCCTGCATCTCAGTACTGCTGGGATTTCTCTCTGCAATCAGCAGCTAGTCTGCAGTCTCTACGTGTGATTCCTGCATCTCAGTACTGCTGGGATTTCTCTCTGCAATCAGCAGCTAGTCTGCAGTCTCTACATGTGATTCCTGCGTCTCAGTACTACTGGGATCTCTCTCTGCAATCAGCAGCTAGTCTGCAGTATCTACGTGCGATTCCTGCATCTCAGTACTGCTGGAATTTCTCTCTGCAATCAGCAGCTAGTCTGCAGTCTCCTCGTGTGATTCCTGCGTCTCAGAACTGCTGGGATCTCTCTCTGCAATCAGCAGCTAGTCTGCAGTCTCCTCGTGTGATTCCTGCGTCTCAGTACTGCTGGGATTTCTCTCTGCAATCAGCAGCTAGTCTGCAGTCTCTACGTGATTCCTGCATCTCAGTACTACTGGGATTTCTCTCTGCAATCAGCAGCTAGTCTGCAGTCTCCTCGTGTGATTCCTGCGTCTCAGTACTGCTGGGATTTCTCTCTGCAATCAGCAGCTAGTCTGCAGTCTCCTCGTGTGATTCCTGCGTCTCAGTACTGCTGGGATTTCTCTCTGCAATCAGCAGCTAGTCTGCAGTCTCCTCGTGTGATTCCTGTATCTCAGTACTGCTGGGATCTCTCTCTGCAATCAGCAGCTAGTCTGCAGTCTCTACGTGTGATTCCTGCGTCTCAGTACTGCTGGGATTTCTCTCTGCAATCAGCAGCTAGTCTGCAGTCTCCTCGTGTGATTCCTGCGTCTCAGTACTGCTGGGATTTCTCTCTGCAATCAGCAGCTAGTCTGCAGTCTCCTCGTGTGATTCCTGCGTCTCAGTACTGCTGGGATTTCTCTCTGCAATCAGCAGCTAGTCTGCAGTCTCCTCGTGTGATTCCTGCGTCTCAGTACTGCTGGGATTTCTCTCTGCAATCAGCAGCTAGTCTGCAGTCTCCTCGTGTGATTCCTGTATCTCAGTACTGCTGGGATCTCTCTCTGCAATCAGCAGCTAGTCTGCAGTCTCTACGTGATTCCTGCATCTCAGTACTGCTGGGATTTCTCTCTGCAATCAGTAGCTAGTCTGCAGTCTCCTCGTGTGATTCCTGTATCTCAGTACTGCTGGGATTTCTCTCTGCAATCAGCAGCTAGTCTGCAGTCTCCTCGTGTGATTCCTGCATCTCAGTACTGCTGGGATTTCTCTCTGCAATCAGCAGCTAGTCTGCAGTCTCCTCGTGTGATTCCTGTATCTCAGTACTGCTGGGATCTCTCTCTGCAATCAGCAGCTAGTCTGCAGTCTCTACGTGTGATTCCTGCGTCTCAGTACTGCTGGGATTTCTCTCTGCAATCAGCAGCTAGTCTGCAGTCTCCTCGTGTGATTCCTTTATCTCAGTACTGCTGGGATCTCTCTCTGCAATCAGCAGCTAGTCTGCAGTCTCTACGTGTGATTCCTGCGTCTCAGTACTGCTGGGATTTCTCTCTGCAATCAGCAGCTAGTCTGCAGTCTCCTCGTGTGATTCCTGCGTCTCAGTACTGCTGGGATTTCTCTCTGCAATCAGCAGCTAGTCTGCAGTCTCCTCGTGATTCCTGCGTCTCAGTACTGCTGGGATTTCTCTCTGCAATCAGCAGCTAGTCTGCAGTCTCCTCATGTGATTCCTGCGTCTCAGTACTGCTGGGATCTCTCTCTGCAATCAGCAGCTAGTCTGCAGTCTCCTCGTGTGATTCCTGCGTCTCAGTACTGCTGGGATTTCTTTCTGCAATCAGCAGCTAGTCTGCAGTCTCCTCGTGTGATTCCTGCGTCTCAGTACTGCTGGGATTTCTCTCTGCAATCAGCAGCTAGTCTGCAGTCTACGTGTGATTCCTGCATCTCAGTACTGCTGGGATCTCTCTCTGCAATCAGCAGCTAGTCTGCAGTCTCCTCGTGTGATTACTGCGTCTCAGTACTGCTGGGATCTCTCTCTGCAATCAGCAGCTAGTCTGCAGTCTCTACGTGTGATTCCTGCATCTCAGTACTGCTGGGATTTCTCTCTGCAATCAGCAGCTAGTCTGCAGTCTCTACATGTGATTCCTGCGTCTCAGTACTACTGGGATCTCTCTCTGCAATCAGCAGCTAGTCTGCAGTATCTACGTGCGATTCCTGCATCTCAGTACTGCTGGAATTTCTCTCTGCAATCAGCAGCTAGTCTGCAGTCTCCTCGTGTGATTCCTGCGTCTCAGAACTGCTGGGATCTCTCTCTGCAATCAGCAGCTAGTCTGCAGTCTCCTCGTGTGATTCCTGCGTCTCAGTACTGCTGGGATTTCTCTCTGCAATCAGCAGCTAGTCTGCAGTCTCTACGTGATTCCTGCATCTCAGTACTACTGGGATTTCTCTCTGCAATCAGCAGCTAGTCTGCAGTCTCCTCGTGTGATTCCTGCGTCTCAGTACTGCTGGGATTTCTCTCTGCAATCAGCAGCTAGTCTGCAGTCTCCTCGTGTGATTCCTGCGTCTCAGTACTGCTGGGATTTCTCTCTGCAATCAGCAGCTAGTCTGCAGTCTCCTCGTGTGATTCCTGTATCTCAGTACTGCTGGGATCTCTCTCTGCAATCAGCAGCTAGTCTGCAGTCTCTACGTGTGATTCCTGCGTCTCAGTACTGCTGGGATTTCTCTCTGCAATCAGCAGCTAGTCTGCAGTCTCCTCGTGTGATTCCTGCGTCTCAGTACTGCTGGGATTTCTCTCTGCAATCAGCAGCTAGTCTGCAGTCTCCTCGTGTGATTCCTGCGTCTCAGTACTGCTGGGATTTCTCTCTGCAATCAGCAGCTAGTCTGCAGTCTCCTCGTGTGATTCCTGCGTCTCAGTACTGCTGGGATTTCTCTCTGCAATCAGCAGCTAGTCTGCAGTCTCCTCGTGTGATTCCTGTATCTCAGTACTGCTGGGATCTCTCTCTGCAATCAGCAGCTAGTCTGCAGTCTCTACGTGATTCCTGCATCTCAGTACTGCTGGGATTTCTCTCTGCAATCAGTAGCTAGTCTGCAGTCTCCTCGTGTGATTCCTGTATCTCAGTACTGCTGGGATTTCTCTCTGCAATCAGCAGCTAGTCTGCAGTCTCCTCGTGTGATTCCTGCATCTCAGTACTGCTGGGATTTCTCTCTGCAATCAGCAGCTAGTCTGCAGTCTCCTCGTGTGATTCCTGTATCTCAGTACTGCTGGGATCTCTCTCTGCAATCAGCAGCTAGTCTGCAGTCTCTACGTGTGATTCCTGCGTCTCAGTACTGCTGGGATTTCTCTCTGCAATCAGCAGCTAGTCTGCAGTCTCCTCGTGTGATTCCTTTATCTCAGTACTGCTGGGATCTCTCTCTGCAATCAGCAGCTAGTCTGCAGTCTCTACGTGTGATTCCTGCGTCTCAGTACTGCTGGGATTTCTCTCTGCAATCAGCAGCTAGTCTGCAGTCTCCTCGTGTGATTCCTGCGTCTCAGTACTGCTGGGATTTCTCTCTGCAATCAGCAGCTAGTCTGCAGTCTCCTCGTGATTCCTGCGTCTCAGTACTGCTGGGATTTCTCTCTGCAATCAGCAGCTAGTCTGCAGTCTCCTCGTGTGATTCCTGCGTCTCAGTACTGCTGGGATCTCTCTCTGCAATCAGCAGCTAGTCTGCAGTCTCCTCGTGTGATTCCTGCGTCTCAGTACTGCTGGGATTTCTTTCTGCAATCAGCAGCTAGTCTGCAGTCTCCTCGTGTGATTCCTGCGTCTCAGTACTGCTGGGATTTCTCTCTGCAATCAGCAGCTAGTCTGCAGTCTACGTGTGATTCCTGCATCTCAGTACTGCTGGGATCTCTCTCTGCAATCAGCAGCTAGTCTGCAGTCTCCTCGTGTGATTCCTGCATCTCAGTACTGCTGGGATCTCTCTCTGCAATCAGCAGCTAGTCTGCAGTCTCCTCGTGTGATTCCTGCGTCTCAGTACTGCTGGGATTTCTCTCTGCAATCAGCAGCTAGTCTGCAGTCTCCTCGTGTGATTCCTGCGTCTCAGTACTACTGGGATTTCTCTCTGCAATCAGCAGCTAGTCTGCAGTCTCCTCGTGTGATTCCTGCGTCTCAGTACTGCTGGGATTTCTCTCTGCAATCAGCAGCTAGTCTGCAGTCTCCTCGTGTGATTCCTGCGTCTCAGTACTGCTGGGATTTCTCTCTGCAATCAGCAGCTAGTCTGCAGTCTCCTCGTGTGATCCTGCGTCTCAGTACTGCTGGGATTTCTCTCTGCAATCAGCAGCTAGTCTGCAGTCTCCTCGTGTGATTCTTGCGTCTCAGTACTGCTGGGATTTCTCTCTGCAATCAGCAGCTAGTCTGCAGTTTCCTCGTATGATTCCTGCGTCTCAGTACTACTGGGATTTCTCTCTGCAATCAGCAGCCAGTCTGCAGTCTCCTCGTGTGATTCCTGCGTCTCAGTACTGCTGGGATTTCTCTCTGCAATCAGCAGCTAGTCTGCAGTCTCCTCGTGTGATCCTGCGTCTCAGTACTGCTGGGATTTCTCTCTGCAATCAGCAGCTAGTCTGCAGTCTCCTCGTGTGATTCCTGCGTCTCAGTACTGCTGGGATCTCTCTCTGCAATCAGCAGCTAGTCTGCAGTTTCCTCGTGTGATTCCTGTATCTCAGTACTGCTGGGATCTCTCTCTGCAATCAGCAGCTAGTCTGCAGTCTCTACGTGATTCCTGCGTCTCAGTACTGCTGGGATTTCTCTCTGCAATCAGCAGCTAGTCTGCAGTCTCCTCGTGTGATTCCTGCATCTCAGTACTACTGGGATTTCTCTCTGCAATCAGCAGCTAGTCTGCAGTCTACGTGTGATTCCTGCATCTCAGTACTGCTGGGATCTCTCTCTGCAATCAGCAGCTAGTCTGCAGTCTCCTCGTGTGATTCCTGCGTCTCAGTACTGCTGGGATTTCTCTCTGCAATCAGCAGCTTTTCTGCAGTCTCCTCGTATGATTCCTGCGTCTCAGTACTACTGGGATTTCTCACTGCAATCAGCAGCTAGTCTGCAGTCTCCTCGTGTGATTCCTGCGTCTCAGTACTGCTGGGATTTCTCTCTGCAATCAGCAGCTAGTCTGCAGTCTCCTCGTGTGATTCCTGCGTCTCAGTACTGCTGGGATTTCTCTCTGCAATCAGCAGCTAGTCTGCAGTCTCCTCGTGTGATTCCTGCGTCTCAGTACTGCTGGGATTTCTCTCTGCAATCAGCAGCTAGTCTGCAGTCTCCTCGTGTGATTCTTGCGTCTCAGTACTGCTGGGATTTCTCTCTGCAATCAGCAGCTAGTCTGCAGTCTCCTCGTGTGATTCCTGCGTCTCAGTACTGCTGGGATCTCTCTCTGCAATCAGCAGCTAGTCTGCAGTCTCCTCGTGTGATTCCTGCGTCTCAGTCCTGCTGGGATTTCTCTCTGCAATCAGCAGCTAGTCTGCAGTCTCCTCGTGTGATTCCTGCATCTCAGTACTGCTGGGATCTCCCTCTGCAATCAGTAGCTAGTCTGCAGTCTCTACGTGTGATTCCTGCATCTCAGTACTGCTGGGATCTCTCTCTGCAATCAGCAGCTAGTCTGCAGTCTCCTCGTGTGATTCCTGCGTCTCAGTACTGCTGGGATTTCTCTCTGCAATCAGCAGCTAGTCTGCAGTCTCCTCGTGTGATTCCTGTATCTCAGTACTGCTGGGATGTCTCTCTGCAATCAGCAGCTAGTCTGCAGTCTCCTCGTGTGATTCCTGCGTCTCAGTACTGCTGGCATTTCTCTCTGCAATCAGCAGCTAGTCTGCAGTCTCCTCGTGTGATTCCTGCATCTCAGTACTGCTGGGATCTCTCTCTGCAATCAGCAGCTAGTCTGCAGTCTCTACGTGTGATTCCTGCATCTCAGTACTGCTGGGATTTCTCTCTCTGCAATCAGCAGCTAGTCTGCAGTCTCCTCGTGTGATTCCTGTATCTCAGTACTGCTGGGATCTCTCTCTGCAATCAGCAGCTAGTCTGCAGTCTCTACGTGTGATTCCTGCATCTCAGTACTGCTGGGATTTCTCTCTCTGCAATCAGCAGCTAGTCTGCAGTCTCCTCGTGTGATTCCTGTATCTCAGTACTGCTGGGATTTCTCTCTGCAATCAGCAGCTAGTCTGCAGTCTCCTCGTGTGATTCCTGCATCTCAGTACTGCTGGGATCTCTCTCTGCAATCAGCAGCTAGTCTGCAGTCTCCTCGTGTGATTCCTGCATCTCAGTACTGCTGGGATCTCTCTCTGCAATCAGCAGCTAGTCTGCAGTCTCCTCGTGTGATTCCTGCGTCTCAGTACTACTGGGATTTCTCTCTGCAATCAGCAGCTAGTCTGCAGTCTACGTGTGATTCCTGCATCTCAGTACTGCTGGGATCTCTCTCTGCAATCAGCAGCTAGTCTGCAGTCTCCTCGTGTGATTCCTGCATCTCAGTACTGCTGGGATCTCTCTCTGCAATCAGCAGCTAGTCTGCAGTCTCCTCGTGTGATTCCTGCGTCTCAGTACTGCTGGGATTTCTCTCTGCAATCAGCAGCTAGTCTGCAGTCTCCTCGTGTGATTCCTGCATCTCAGTACTGCTGGGATCTCTCTCTGCAATCAGCAGCTAGTCTGCAGTCTCCTCGTGTGATTCCTGCATCTCAGTACTGCTGGGATCTCTCTCTGCAATCAGCAGCTAGTCTGCAGTCTCCTCGTGTGATTCCTTCGTCTCAGTACTGCTGTGATTTCTCTCTGCAATCAGCAGCTAGTCTGCAGTCTCCTCGTGTGATTCCTGCGTCTCAGTACTGCTGGGATTTCTCTCTGCAATCAGCAGCTAGTCTGCAGTCTCTACGTGCGATTCCTGCATCTCAGTACTGCTGGGATCTCTCTCTGCAATCAGCAGCTAGTCTGCAGTCTCCTCGTGTGATTCCTGCGTCTCAGTACTGCTGTGATTTCTCTCTGCAATCAGCAGCTAGTCTGCAGTCTCCTCGTGTGATTCCTGCGTCTCAGTACTGCTGGGATTTCGCTCTGCAATCAGCAGCTAGTCTGCAGTCTCTACGTGCGATTCCTGCATCTCAGTACTGCTGGGATCTCTCTCTGCAATCAGCAGCTAGTCTGCAGTCTCCTTGTGTGATTCCTGCATCTCAGTACTGCTGTGATTTCTCTCTGCAATCAGCAGCTAGTCTGCAGTCTCCTCGTGTGATTCCTGCGTCTCAGTACTGCTGGGATTTCTCTCTGCAATCAGCAGCTAGTCTGCAGTCTCTACGTGCGATTCCTGCATCTCAGTACTGCTGGGATCTCTCTCTGCAATCAGCAGCTAGTCTGCAGTCTCCTTGTGTGATTCCTGCATCTCAGTACTGCTGGGATCTCTCTCTGCAATCAGCAGCTAGTCTGCAGTCTCCTCGTGTGATTCCTGTATCTCAGTACTGCTGTGATTTCTCTCTGCAATCAGCAGCTAGTCTGCAGTCTCTACGTGCGATTCCTGCATCTCAGTACTGCTGGGATCTCTCTCTGCAATCAGCAGCTAGTCTGCAGTCTCCTTGTGTGATTCCTGCATCTCAGTACTGCTGGGATCTCTCTCTGCAATCAGCAGCTAGTCTGCAGTCTCCTCGTGTGATTCCTGCATCTCAGTACTGCTGGGATCTCTCTCTGCAATCAGCAGCTAGTCTGCAGTCTCCTCGTGTGATTCCTGCATCTCAGTACTGCTGGAATTTCTCTCTGCAATCAGCAGCTAGTCTGCAGTCTCCTTGTGTGATTACTGCGTCTCAGTACTGCTGGGATTTCTCTCTGCAATCAGCAGCTAGTCTGCAGTCTGCTCGTGTGATTCCTGTATCTCAGTACTGCTGTGATTTCTCTCTGCAATCAGCAGCTAGTCTGCAGTCTCCTCGTGTGATTCCTGTATCTCAGTACTGCTGGGATCTCTCTCTGCAATCAGCAGCTAGTCTGCAGTCTCCTCGTGTGATTCCTGCATCTCAGTACTGCTGGGATTTCTCTCTGCAATCAGCAGCTAGTCTGCAGTCTACGTGTGATTCCTGCATCTCAGTACTGCTGGGATCTCTCTCTGCAATCAGCAGCTAGTTTGTAGTCTCCTCGTGTGATTCCTGCGTCTCAGTACTGCTGGGATATCTCTCTGCAATCAGCAGCTAGTTTGTAGTCTCCTCGTGTGATTCCTGCGTCTCAGTACTGCTGGGATCTCTCTCTGCAATCAGCAGCTAGTCTGCAGTCTCCTCGTGTGATTCCTGCATCTCAGTACTGCTGGGATCTCTCTCTGCAATCAGCAGCTAGTCTGCAGTCTCCTCGTGTGATTCCTGTATCTCAGTACTGTGATTCCTGCGTCTCAGATTTATTCTTATCAGCCAGTTGCATTCTACTCTCTGGAATAAGTGCATCCATCCTGCAGACTTCCTGGCTCTTAATGTGCAATTAACCTCTGATACTCCTGCAGGTTACTCATCTGCTATGTGCACAAGTTTCAGCATAACCACTGGACATGATCATCTCAGTCCTGGGCCACTAGCCCAGCGATCACCTGTTATCTCCTGCAGTGAGTACATAGTATAGTGAAGGAATGGGGAATGTTTGGTGCTCCAGCTGTTGTTGAACTATACATCCCAGCATGCTCTGCTACAGTTTAAGCATGGCCAAATAGCAAAACTGTAGCAGGGCATGCTTGTATGTATAGTTCAACAGGTGGAGTGCCAAAGGTTCCCCATCACTGGCACAGTGCGTTCATTTTCTCAGTTCTACAGTATAAGCACTATACACACAGACGCAGCCTTCAGGTGTTCTGTGACTCTGCTACACATTACCAGCCTGCTCTCAGTGCTAAGCACTACCGGTCCCAGCCTGCTCTCAGTGCTAAGCACTACCGGTCCCAGCCTGCTCTCAGTGCTAAGCACTACCGGTCCCAGCCTGCTCTCAGTGCTAAGCACTACCGGTCCCAGCCTGCTCTCAGTGCTAAGCACTACCGGTCCCAGCCTGCTCTCAGTGCTAAGCACTACCGGACCCAGCCTGCTCTCAGTGCTAAGCACTACCGGTCCCAGCCTGCTTTCAGTGCTAAGCACTACCGGTCCCAGCCTGCTCTCAGTGCTAAGCACTACCGGTCCCAGCCTGCTCTCAGTGCTAAGCACTACCGGTCCCAGCCTGCTCTCAGTGCTAAGCACTACCGGTCCCAGCCTGCTCTCAGTGCTAAGCACTATCGGTCCCAGCCTGCTCTCAGTGCTAAGCACTATCGGTCCCAGCCTGCTCTCAGTGCTAATCACTACCGGTCCCAGCCTGCTCTCAGTGCTTATCACCACCGGTCCGGACCCCATTTCAGTGGCAAGCATGACCGGTCCCTGCATCACCAGTTCCAGGCCAAACTTCAGCATCACCGGTTCCAGCCTGGTTATCTAACCTGCCTCTTCCTAGAATACTCAGCCATGCCGCTTTACCCCAGAGTCTTCTCCAGTGAGTAGCATCATTCGTGTACCTAGCATTACTCATATCAGCTCTCAGAGGTGTACGTGATTGGCCTGCCACCTGCAGCGGTGTATGTGATTGGCCTGCCACCTGCAGCGGTGTATGTGATTGGCCTGTCACATGCAGAGGTGTATGCGATTGGCCTGTCACCTGCAGTAGTGTATGCGATTGGCCTGCCACCTGCAGCGGTGTATGCGATTGGCCTGTCACCTGCAGCGGTGTATGCGATTGGCCTGCCACCTGTAGCGGTGTATGCGATTGGCCTGCCACCTGCAGCGGTGTATGCGATTGGCCTGCCACCTGCAGCGGTGTATGCGATTGGCCTGCCACCTGCAGCGGTGTATGCGATTGGCCTGTCACCTGCAGTAGTGTATGCGATTGGCCTGCCACCTGCAGCGGTGTATGCGATTGGCCTGTCACCTGCAGCGGTGTATGCGATTGGCCTGCCACCTGCAGCGGTGTATGCGATTGGCCTGTCACCTGCAGCGGTGTATGCGATTGGCCTGCCAGGGATATCATCCACTGCTACAGTACTGTAGTGTATCAGTGGAGCATTTGCCACCCAGTGGCTAAGCTGTGTATTGCAGGGATTCTCTTGCATCGTAGCACGCCATGCCGGGTATTTACAGTACATGCTGCCACTAGGACGCTTGAATGGCGTGCCCAGAGCACAGATGTAGAGGACACGTATGTACAATTGCATGGTTTTTTCTTTTATACAGCAGACATTGCTATTGCTGCACGCCTGGCATTAAACACAGAACCATAGAATGTGACGGCAGATAAGAACCACTTCTGTTGGGAGCCACTTACCTTACAGTACCAGTATATATTTGGAGTGTGGGAGAAAACCAGAGTACCCGGAAGAAACCCACGCAAGTATGGGGAGAACATACAGACTCCACACCGTTAGGGCCATGGTCAGAATGGAACCCATGACGTCAGAGATGTGAGGCAGTAATGGTAACCATAAGGGCTCACAATTATTTATCTTATTATTTATGATATGCTGAGTGAATTAATGAGTTTTATCCTCACTCATGTAAATGGCTCAGGTCTATTGTGCTGCAGTAAAGAGATGGACACTACGCTGGCTGTTACCCTCTCGCTGTAGTGAGGTAAGTACCGTGGAAGTCAGGAAGGTGCGGACAGGTCACCAGTACAGTAAGTTACCTGCACACTGCACCGCCCTCCTCAGAGTCATAAACACACTCACCCCATGCTACCCAGCCCACCCTTCACCACCCTGACACCTAGTACCCTACCCCGTGCTATCCAGGCCACCTCTACTACCCCATGCTACCCAGACCACCTCTAGTGACCCCAGCACTCACCCAGTGCTACCCAGACCACCTCTACTGACCCCAACACCCACCTTGTGCTACCCAGACCACCTCTACTGACCCCAACACCTACCCTGTGCTACCCAGACCACCTCTAGTGACCCAAGCACTCACCCAGTGCTACCCAGACCACCTCTACTGACCCCAACACCCACCTTGTGCTACCCAGACCACCTCTACTGACCCCAACACCTACCCAGTGCTACCCAGACCACCTCTACTGACCCCAACACCCACCTTGTGCTACCCAGACCACCTCTACTGACCCCAACACCCACCCAGTGCTACCCAGACCACCTCTACTGACCCCAACACCTACCCTGTGCTACCCAGACCACCTCTACTGACCCCAACACCCACCCTGTGCTACCCAGACCACCTCTACTGACCCCAACACCTACCCAGACCACCTCTACTGATCCCAACACCCACCCTGTGCTACCCAGACCACCTCTACTGACCCCAACACCCACCTTGTGCTACCCAGACCACCTCTACTGACCCCAACACCCACCCAGTGCTACCCAGACCACCTCTAGTGACCCCAGCACTCACCCAGTGCTACCCAGACCACCTCTACTGACCCCAACACCCACCTTGTGCTACCCAGACCACCTCTACTGACCCCAACACCTACCCTGTGCTACCCAGACCACCTCTACTGACCCCAACACCAACCCAGTGCTACCCAGACCACCTCTACTGACCCCAGCACCTACCTTGTGCTACCCAGACCACCTCTACTGACCCCAACACCTACCCTGTGCTACCCAGACCACCTCTACTGACCCCAACACCCACCCTGTGCTACCCAGACCACCTCTATTGACCCCAACACCCACCCTGTGCTACCCAGACCACCTCTAGTGACCCCAGCACCAACCCTGTGCTACCCAGACCACCTCTAGTGACCCCAGCACCCACCCAGTGCTACCCAGACCACCTCTACTGACCCCAACACCCACCTTGTGCTACCCAGACCACCTCTACTGACCCCAACACCTACCCTGTGCTACCCAGACCACCTCTACTGACCCCAGCACTCACCCAGTGCTACCCAGACCACCTCTACTGACCCCAACACCCACCTTGTGCTACCCAGACCACCTCTACTGACCCCAACACCTACCCTGTGCTACCCAGACCACCTCTAGTGACCCCAGCACCAACCCAGTGCTACCCAGACCACCTCTACTGACCCCAACACCTACCCTGTGCTACCCAGACCACCTCTACTGACCCCAACACCCACCCTGTGCTACCCAGACCACCTCTACTGATCCCAACACCTACCCTGTGAAACATAGAAACATAGAATTTGTCGGCAGATAAGAACCACTTGGCCCATCTAGTCTGCCCCTTTTTTTTTTTTATATATTATTTTTTTTTATCACTAACCTTATTTGATCCTTATTTCTTTGTAAGGATATCCTTATGTCTATCCCATGCATGTTTAAATTGCTCTACTGTCTTAGCCTCTACCACCTCTGATGGGAGGCTATTCCACTTGTCCACTACCCTTTCTGTGAAATAATTTTTCCGCAAATTTCCCCTGAACCTCCCCCCCTCCAGTCTCAGTGCATGTCCTCGTGTCCTATTGCTTCTCTTCATTTGGAGAATGTTTCCCTCCTGGACTTTGTTAAAACCCTTCATATATTTGAAAGTTTCTATCATGTCGCCCCTTTCTCTTCTCTGCTCCAAACTATACATATTGAGATTTCTTAGTCTTTCTGGGTATGTTTTGTGATGTAGGCCATGCACCATTTTAGTTGCCCTCCTTTGTACAGTTTCTAATGTATTAATATCCTTTTGAAGATATGGCCTCCAGAACTGAATACAGTATTCTAGATGAGGCCGTACCAATGACCTATACAGTGGCATTATTACTTCTTTCTTTCTGCTGCTGATTCCTCTCCCAATGCAGCCAAGCATCTGACTAGCCTTCCTCATTGCCTTGTTACATTGCTTACCTGCCTTTAAGTCATCTGAAATAGTGACTCCTAGATCCCTTTCCTCCTCAGTAGTTTCCAGTATAGTGCCATTAATACTGTACTGTATTTAGCTTTAGGATTTTAGGATTTGTGCTACCCAGACCACCTCTAGTGACCCCAGCACCAACCCTGTGCTACCCAGACCACCTCTACTGACCCCAACACCCACCCTGTGCTACCCAGACCACCTCTAGTGACCCCAGCACCAACCCTGTGCTACCCAGACCACCTCTAGTGACCCCAGCACCAACCCTGTGCTACCCAGACCACCTCTAGTGACCCCAGCACCAACCCTGTGCTACCCAGACCAAGTCTACTGACCCCAACACCCACCCTGTGCTACCCAGACCACCTCTAGTGACCCCAGCACCAACCCTGTGCTACCCAGACCACCTCTACTGATCCCAACACCTACCCTGTGCTACCCAGACCACCTCTAGTGACCCCAGCACCAACCCTGTGCTACCCAGACCACCTCTACTGACCCCAACACCCACCCTGTGCTACCCAGACCACCTCTAGTGACCCCAGCACCAACCCTGTGCTACCCAGACCACCTCTAGTGACCCCAGCACCAACCCTGTGCTACCCAGACCACCTCTACTGACCCCAACACCCACCCAGTGCTACCCAGACCACCTCTACTGACCCCAGCACCCACCCAGTGCTACTCAGACCACCTCTACTGACCCCAGCACCCACCCAGTGCTACTCAGACCACCTCTACTGACCCTGGCACCCACCCAGTGCTACCCAGACCACCTCTAGTGACCCCAGCACCAACCCAGTGCTACCCAGACCACCTCTACTGACCCTAGCACCCACCCAGTGCTACCCAGACCACCTCTACTGACCCCAGCACCCACCCAGTGCTACCCAGACCACCTCTACTGACCCTGGCACCCACCCAGTGCTACCCAGACCACCTCTAGTGACCCCAGCACCAACCCAGTGCTACCCAGACCACCTCTACTGACCCTAGCACCCACCCAGTGCTACCCAGACCACCTCTACTGACCCCAGCACCCACCCAGTGCTACCCAGACCACCTCTACTGACCCTAGCACCCACCCAGTGCTACCCAGACCACCTCTACTGATCCCAACACCCACCTTGTGCTACCCAGACCACCTCTACTGACCCCAACACCCACCCTGTGCTACCCAGACCACCTCTAGTGACCCCAGCACCAACCCTGTGCTACCCAGACCACCTCTACTGACCCCAACACCCACCCAGTGCTACCCAGACCACCTCTACTGACCCCAGCACCAACCCAGTGCTACCCAGACCACCTCTACTGACCCTAGCACCCACCCAGTGCTACCCAGACCACCTCTAGTGACCCCAGCACCAACCCAGTGCTACCCAGACCACCTCTAGTGACCCCAGCACCAACCCTGTGCTACGCAGACCACCTCTACTGACCCCAACACCCACCCAGTGCTACCCAGACCACCTCTAGTGACCCCAGCACCCACCCTGTGCTACCCAGACCACCTCTAGTGACCCCAACACCCACCCAGTGCTACCCAGACCACCTCCTCTACTGACCCCAACACCCACCCTGTGCTACCCAGACCACATCTACTGACCCCAACACCCACCCTTTGCTATCCAGACCACCTCTAGTGACCCCAGCACCCACCCCTAGTGACAAAGTACCCATCTCCAGTGACCCAGAACACACACTTCCATTTTGTTTATATAAATGAATCCATAATAGTGTATTAGTGGCAAACCCTAACATAATATCCAACTGCCCATATTTATATCATTTCATACCGATGCCTGCATCTACTCTGTATACTGTGCGTCTCCGCGCTCCCGCTCTGCCCGCTACCATAGCACACCTGGTCCATAGCAGTAGCCATCATAGCCCCAGAGGTGCTGCAGCAGTGTGACTGCGCCCATATACCCAGATGTAAGTGGTGCCAGGTAACAGTAACATAACATCCTGCAGCAGTGTGACTGCGCCCATATACCCAGATGTAAGTGGTGCCAGGTAACAGTAACATAACATCCTGCAGCAGTGACTGCGCCCATATACCCAGATGTAAGTGGTGCCAGGGAGAAACAGTAACATAACATCCTGCAGCAGTGTGACTGCGCCCATATACCCAGATGTAAGTGGTGCCAGGGAGGAACAGTAACATAACATCCTGCAGCAGTGTGACTGCGTCCATATACCAGATGTAAGTGGTGCCAGGGAGGAACAGTAACATAACATCCTGCAGCAGTGTGACTGCGTCCATATACCAGATGTAAGTGGTGCCAGGGAGGAACAGTAACATAACATCCTGCAGCAGTGTGACTGTGCCCATATACCCAGATGTAAGTGGTGCCAGGGAGGAACAGTAACATAACATCCTGCAGCAGTGTGACTGTGCCCATATACCCAGATGTAAGTGGTGCCAGGGAGGAACAGTAACATAACATCCTGCAGCAGTGTGACTGCGCCCATATACCCAGATGTAAGTGGTGCCAGGGAGGAACAGTAACATAACATCCTGCAGCAGTGTGACTGCGCCCATATACCCAGATGTAAGTGGTGCCAGGTAACAGTAACATAACATCCTGCAGCAGTGTGACTGCGCCCATATACCCAGATGTAAGTGGTGCCAGGTAACAGTAACATAACATCCTGCAGCAGTGTGACTGCGCCCATATACCCAGATGTAAGTGGTGCCAGGGAGGAACAGTAACATAACATCCTGCAGCAGTGTGACTGCGCCCATATACCCAGATGTAAGTGGTGCCAGGGAGGAACAGTAACATAACATCCTACAGCAGTGACTGCGCCCGTATACCCAGATGTAAGTGGTGCCAGGGAGGAACAGTAACATAACATCCTGCAGCAGTGTGACTGCGCCCATATACCCAGATGTAAGTGGTGCCAGGTAACAGTAACATAACATCCTGCAGCAGTGACTGCGCCCATATACCCAGATGTAAGTGGTGCCAGGTAACAGTAACATAACATCCTGCAGCAGTGACTGCGCCCATATACCCAGATGTAAGTGGTGCCAGGTAACAGTAACATAACATCCTGCAGCAGTGACTGCGCCCGTATACCCAGATGTAAGTGGTGCCAGGTAACAGTAACATAACATCCTGCAGCAGTGACTGCGCCCATATACCCAGATGTAAGTGGTGCCAGGTAACAGTAACATAACATCCTGCAGCAGTGACTGCGCCCATATACCCAGATGTAAGTGGTGCCAGGGAGGAACAGTAACATAACATCCTGCAGCAGTGACTGCGCCCATATACCCAGATGTAAGTGGTGCCAGGTAACAGTAACATAACATCCTGCAGCAGTGTGACTGCGCCCATATACCCAGATGTAAGTGGTGCCAGGGAGGAACAGTAACATAACATCCTGCAGCAGTGTGACTGCGCCCATATACCCAGATGTAAGTGGTGCCAGGTAACAGTAACATAACATCCTGCAGCAGTGACTGCGCCCATATACCAAGATGTAAGTGGTGCCAGGGAGGAACAGTAACATAACATCCTGCAGCAGTGTGACTGCGCCCATATACCCAGATGTAAGTGGTGCCAGGTAACAGTAACATAACATCCTGCAGCAGTGTGACTGCGCCCATATACCCAGATGTAAGTGGTGCCAGGGAGGAACAGTAACATAACATCCTGCAGCAGTGTGACTGCGTCCATATACCCAGATGTAAGTGGTGCCAGGTAACAGTAACATAACATCCTGCAGCAGTGTGACTGCGCCCATATACCCAGATGTAAGTGGTGCCAGGTAACAGTAACATAACATCCTGCAGCAGTGTGGCTGCGCCCATATACCCAGATGTAAGTGGTGCCAGGGAGGAACAGTAACATAACATCCTGCAGCAGTGTGACTGCGCCCATATACCCAGATGTAAGTGGTGCCAGGTAACAGTAACATAACATCCTGCAGCAGGAGGAGTCAGTAACAGGCAGGAGACTCTATAGCCCACAGGTAAATCCATCCAATCACAAGGAATAGTGACCCCATCCGGGCACACTTATACCCAAGCACCAATCACTAGGCTTGTCCTCAGACTACAGCGTCTCCTCAGTCTTTCCCTGGCACCAGCCCCGAGCATGAAGCATCATATCCTACAATGGCTGTCTCTCCAAGATTCCAGACTGCAGTCACCTGTCCCCAGGGAGTAACATTATGCTGCGGTCACCTGTCCCCAGGTAGTAACACTGCACTGCAGTCACCTGTCCCCAGGTAGTAACACTGCACTGCGGTCACCTGTTCCCAGGCAGTAACACTGCACTGCAGTCACCTGTCCCCAGGTAGTAACACTGCACTGCGGTCACCTGTTCCCAGGCAGTAACACTGCACTGCAGTCACCTGTCCCCGGGTAGTAACACTGCACTGCAGTCACCTGTCCCCAGGTAGTAACACTGCACTGCAGTCACCTGTCCCCAGGTAGTAACACTGCACTGCGGTCACCTGTTCCCAGGCAGTAATACTGCACTGCGGTCACCTGTCTCCAGGCAGTAATACTGCACTGCGGTCACCTGTCTCCAGGCAGTAATACTGCACTGCGGTCACCTGTCTCCAGGCAGTAATACTGCACTGCGGTCACCTGTCTCCAGGCAGTAATACTGCACTGCGGTCTCCAGTCCCCGGGGAGAATAACATTACACTGCAGTCACACTATTCTTTGCTGCCTGGTTAATGGCAGTATAAGTGTAATGTATAATTACCTCTTGCGGAGAATAATCTTGTACTCTCTGTTGCGGAGGCTGGTGACCGACACGTATGGCAACTCAAACTCCTGCAACTTCCTTACAACTATCGGAAGAGAAAATGTATCAGTATCATTAAGAGGAAATGAAGTAGAACAAAATGAAAACACAGGGAGAGGAAGAGGGAGAGAAAGGGCGGGGGAATGAGAGGAAGGTCCGGGGAATGAGAGGAAGGCTGGGGAATGGCGGGGGAATGAGAGGAAGGGCGGGGGAATGAGAGGCGAGGAATGAGAGGAAGGGCCGAGGAATGAGAGGAAGGGCGGGGAAATGAGAGGAAGGGCGGGGAAATGAGAGGAAGGGCGGGGAAATGAGAGGAAGGGCGGGGAAATGAAAGGAAGGGCGGGGAAATGAAAGGAAGGGCGGGGAAATGAAAGGAAGGGCGGGGAAATGAAAGGAAGGGCGGGGAAATTAGAGGGAAGGGCGGGGAAATTAGAGGAAAGGCCGAGGAATGAGAGGAAGGGCCGAGGAATGAGAGGAAGGGCCGAGGAATGAGAGGAAGGGCCGAGGAATGAGAGGAAGGGCCGAGGAATGAGAGGAAGGGCCGAGGAATGAGAGGAAGGGCCGAGGAATGAGAGGAAGGGCGGGGGAATGAGAGGAAGGGCGGGGGAATGAGAGGAAGGGCCGAGGAATGAGAGGAAGGGCCGGGGAATGAGAGTAAGGGCGGGGGAATGAGAAGAAAGGCTGGGGAATGAGAGGAAGGGCTGGGGAATGAGAGGAAGGGCTGGGGAATGACAGGAAGGGCTGGGGAATGACAGGAAGGGCTGGGGAATGAGAGGAAGAGCTGGGGAATGACAGGAAGGGCTGGGGAATGACAGGAAGGGCTGGGGAATGACAGGAAGGGCTGGGGAATGAGAGGAAGGGCTGGGGAATGAGAGGTGAGAGGAAGGGCTGGGGAATGAGAGGTGAGAGGAAGGGCAGGGGAATGAGAGGGATTGCGTGAGAAAGAGGGGGGGGGGGCAAGGGAAGCAGTGAGGGTGCGGAAAGGAGAGAGAGAGTGTGTGAGGAAGGGGAGAAGAGAAAGGGAGGGGGAAGTAGAGGGGTGGAGAAAAAGGAAGGGGGGGGAGAGGGAGGGAGGAAGGGGGGGAGAGAGGGAGGGAGGAAAGGGGGGAGGAAGGGGGGGGGAGGAAGGAGGGGGGAGGAAGGGGGGGGGAGGAAGGGGGGGGGGAAGGGGGGGAGAGGAAGGGGGGGAGGAGGAGGAAGGAAGGGGGGGAGGAGGAGGAAGGAAGGGGGGGAGGGAGGAAGGAAGCGGGGGAGAGGGAGGGAGGAAGGAGGGGGAGAGGCAGGGAGGGGGGGAGAGGGAGGGAGGAAGGGGGGAGAGGGAGGAAGCGGGAGGAAGGGGGGAGAGGGAGGAAGCGGGAGGAAGGGGTGGAGAGGGAGGGAGGGAGGAAGGGGTGGAGAGGGAGGGAGGAAGGTGTGGAGAGGGAGGAAGGAAGGGGTGGAGAGGGAGGAAGGGAGGGAGGAAGGGGTGGAGAGGGAGGAAGGGAGGGAGGAAGGAAGGGGTGGAGAGGGAGGGAGGGGTGGAGAGGGAGGAAGGGGTGGAGAGGGAGGGAGGAAGGGGTGGAGAGGGAGGGAGGGGTGGAGAGGGAGGGAGGGGTGGAGAGGGAGGGAGGAAGGTGTGGAAGGAGAGAAGGAAGGAAGTTAGGAGAAAGGGAGGGTGGGTGGGTAAGGAGAAAGGGACAGAGGGAGGGGGTAGGCGAGGGGATTTTGGAAGAAGAGAGTGAGAATAGGAAGAGAAGGGAATGACAAAGAGGAGAGAGAGAGAAAAAGAAAAGAAAAAAAGAAAGAGACAGCAAGGTGTTGCCAGTTGCCATATAGGTAATTGTTTAAATAAAATAAAATGTACATATTACTATTAAAGAGATATTGTCGGGATTAAAGGGTGATCAGGTAAGGTGCGTGTTCAAAATAACATGTGATTATAAACGGACTTATCTATTGTCCAGTAATATGTCAGAACAGGGGTCATAACAACAGAGGAATTAAATAAATTAGATAAAACAGGTCTGTACCACCTCAGGGATGAGCTACTTTATCTACAAAACTAAGACAGCCAAAGAAGAATCATTGCTGAAAAGAGAGATTCCAAATACCCTCCCTGCGTGCCACCTAAAGGACACAGCAACCCAACATATTATGACACCTTTAATCCTATAATTACCTATTGTATTGAAAACATTGTGAGACTACGCCAGTTACTGGCTAATTAGAGGTATAAATCAGATGCTAAGAGTAGGCTGGAGGAAGAGGAACAGAAAGATGGACCCTATGACATCAAGGGGAAGGTAGCTATGAAGAGAGAATAAGAGGGAGGGAAGAGAGAGAGAGGGAGAAAGAAGGGAGGGAGGGAGAAGACAAAAAGATACGAGGGAGAAGACAAAAAGATAGGAGGGAGGGACCAGAGGAGGAACAAGAGGAGAAAAGGAAGAAAAAGGGGAGAAGAGGAGAAAGGAAAGAGTGGACAAAGAGGAAGGAGGGAAGAAAGGGAGAAGAGGAGGGAGGGAAGAGAAAGGAAGAAGGAGGAGGGAAGAGAAAGGAAGAAGGAGGAGAGAGAGAGAGAGACCAGAGGAAGAGAAGGAGAAGAGGGAGGGAAGAGATGGAGAAGAGAAGACAAGGAGGGAAGAGAGGGCAAAGAAAAGAGAGGGAAGTGAAGAAGAGGGATGGAAGAAAGGGAGATGAAGAGGCAGGTAAGAGTGGACAAAGAGGAGACAGGGAAGAGAGGGCAAAGAAGAGGGAGGGAGATGAAGATGAAGAAAGGGAGATGAAGAGGGAAAGGAGAGGGAGAAAAGGAAAAAGGGAAGAGAGTGGACAAGAGGAGGGAAGGAGGAAAGAGAAGAGGCAAGGAAGGTAAAGGGGGAGGAAAGAGGGAGAAAAGGGAGAGCAGAGACAGGGAGAAGAGGAAGGGAAGAGAGAGGGAAAAGAGGAAATATGGAAAAAAAGGCAAGGAAGAGGGAGGGCAGAAAGGGAGAAGAGGCAGAGAAGAGAGAGGGAAAAGATAGAGGGAAGAGAACTGGAGCAGAGGGAGAAGCAGTAGGGGAGGGAGAAGGAGAAGTGGAGAGAGAAATGGAGAAGAGAAAGGGAGGAGAAGGCGGGAAGAAAGAGAAGAGGGAGGGAAGAGAAAGGGAGAAGAAGAGGGAGGGAAAAAAGGAGAAGAGGGAATGAAGAGAAAAGGAGGGAGGGGGAATAGAGAGGGAGTAGATGGAGGGCAGAGAGGGAGAAAAGGGCGGGTAGAGAGAGGGAGAATAGGAAAGGAAGAATGGACGAAAAAGAGGGAGGGGAAGAAAGGGATAAGAGGGAGGGAAGAGAAAGGAAAGAGAAAAGGAAGAGGGAGACGAGTAGTACAGGGAGAGAGAAGGGACACTGAGTGAGAATGTGTGTGGTTCAACGGTAAACTTGACATAATCAATTGAATCATTAATAGAGAAGAACAGATTACAACTAGTGGCCCATGTCACACTAGCATCCAACCAATCCTATCTCATCTGGGAGCATATAGGATCAGTCAGCCAATGTGACTCTAGTACATGTGGTCTCACTGTAAATTATAGTCCTGTGCACAAAATGTGGTTTCATTGTAGATAGTGCTGTGCACAGGGTACAGTACATGTGATGTCAGTGTAGATAGTGCTGTGCACAGAGTACAGCACATGTGATCTCAGTGTAGATAGTGCTGTGCACAGGGTACAGTATATGTGATCTCAGTGTAGATAGTGCTGTGCACAGGGTACAGTACATGTGATCTCAGTGTAGATAGTGCTGTGCACAGGGTACAGTACATGTGATCTCAGTGTAGATAGTGCTGTGCACAGGGTACAGTACATGTGATGTAAGTGTAGATAGTGCTGTGTACAGGGTACAGTACATGTGATCTCAGTGTAGATAGTGCAGTGCACAGGGTACAGTACATGTGATCTCAGTGTAGATAGTGCTGTGCACAGGGTACAGTACATGTGATCTCAGTGTAGATAGTGCTGTGCACAGGGTACAGTACATGTGATCTCAGTGTAGATAGTGCTGTGCACAGGGTACAGTACATGTGATGTCAGTGTAGATAGTGCTGTGCACAGGGTACAGTACATGTGATGTCAGTGTAGATAGTGCTGTGCACAGGGTACAGTACATGTGATCTCAGTGTAGATAGTGCTGTGCACAGGGTACAGTACATGTGATCTCAGTGTAGATAGTGCTGTGCACAGGGTACAGTACATGTGATCTCAGTGTAGATAGTGCTGTGCACAGGGTACAGTACATGTGGTCTCAGTGTAGATAGTGCTGTGCACAGGGTACAGTACATGTGATCTCAGTGTAGATAGTGCTGTGCACAGGGTACAGTACATGTGATCTCAGTGTAGATAGTGCTGTGCACAGGGTACAGTACATGTGGTCTCCCTGTAGATAGTGCTGTGCACAGGGTACAGTACATGTGCTGTCAGTGTAGATAGTGCTGTGCACAGGGTACAGTACATGTGATCTCAGTGTAGATAGTGCTGTGCACAGGGTACAGTACATGTGATCTCAGTGTAGATAGTGTTGTGCACAGGGTACAGTACATGTGATCTCAGTGTAGATAGTGCTGTGCACAGGGTACAGTACATGTGATCTCAGTGTAGATAGTGCTGTGCACAGGGTACAGTACATGTGGTCTCAGTGTAGATAGTGCTGTGCACAGGGTACAGTACATGTGGTCTCAGTGTCGACAGTGCTGTGCACAGGGTACAGTACATGTGGTCTCAGTGTAGATAGTGCTGTGCACAGGGTACAGTACATGTGGTCTCAGTGTCGACAGTGCTGTGCACAGGGTACAGTACATGTGGTCTCAGTGTAGATAGTGCTGTGCACAGGGTACAGTACATGTGGTCTCAGTGTAGACAGTGCTGTGCACAGGGTACAGTACATGTGATCTCAGTGTAGATAGTGCTGTGCACAGGGTACAGTACATGTGATCTCAGTGTAGATAGTGCTGTGCTCAGAGTACAGTACATGTGATGTCAGTGTAGATAGTGCTGTGCACAGGGTACAGTACATATGATCTCAGTGTAGATAGTGCTGTGCACAGGGTACAGTACATATGATCTCAGTGTAGATAGTGCTGTGCACAGGGTACAGTACATGTGATCTCAGTGTAGGTAGAGCTGTGCACAGGGTACAGTACATGTGATCTCAGTGTAGATAGTGCTGTGCACAGGGTACAGTACATGTGATCTCAGTGTAGATAGTGCTGTGCTCAGAGTACAGTACATGTGATCTCAGTGTAGATAGTGCTGTGCACAGGGTACAGTACATGTGATCTCAGTGTAGATAGTGCTGTGCTCACAGTACAGTACATGTGATCTCAGTGTAGATAGTGCTGTGCACAGGGTACAGTACATGTGATCTCAGTGTAGAAAGTGCTGTGCACAGGGTACAGTACATGTGATGTCAGTGTAGCTAGTGCTGTGTACAGGGTACAGTACATGTGATCTCAGTGTAGATAGTGCTGTGCACAGGGTACAGTACATGTGATCTCAGTGTAGATAGTGCTGTGCACAGGGTACAGTACGTGTGATCTCAGTGTAGATAGTGCTGTGCACAGGGTACAGTACATGTGATCTCAGTGTAGATAGTGCTGTGCACAGGGTACAGTACATGTGGTCTCAGTGTAGACAGTGCTGTGCACAGGGTACAGTACATGTGATCTCAGTGTAGATAGTGCTGTGCACAGGGTACAGTACATGTGATGTCAGTGTAGATAGTGCTGTGCACAGGGTACAGTACATGTGATCTCAGTGTAGATAGTGCTGTGCACAAGGTACAGTACATGTGATCTCAGTGTAGATAGTGCTGTGCACAAGGTACAGTACATGTGATATCAGTGCAGATAGTGCTGTGCACAGGGTACAGTACATGTGATCTCAGTGTAGATAGTGCTGTGCACAGGGTACAGTAGATGTGATCTCAGTGTAGACAGTGCTGTGCACAGGGTACAGTACATGTGGTCTCAGTGTAGACAGTGCTGTGCACAGGGTACAGTACATGTGGTCTCCCTGTAGATAGTGCTGTGCACAGGGTACAGTACATGTGATGTCAGTGTAGATAGTGCTGTGCACAGGGTACAGTACATGTGATCTCAGTGTAGATAGTGCTGTGCACAGGGTACAGTACATGTGATCTCAGTGTAGATAGTGCTGTGCACAGGGTACAGTACATGTGATCTCAGTGTAGATAGTGCTGTACACAGGGTACAGTACATGTGATCTCAGTGTAGATAGTGCTGTGCACAGGGTACAGTACATGTGATCTCAGTGTAGATAGTGCTGTACACAGGGTACAGTACATGTGATCTCAGTGTAGATAGTGCTGTACACAGGGTACAGTGCATGTGGCCTCAGTGTAGACAGTGCTGTGCACAGGGTACAGTACATGTGATCTCAGTGCAGATAGTGCTGTGCACAGGGTACAGTACATGTGATCTCAGTGTAGATAGTGCTGTACACAGGGTACAGTACATGTGATCTCAGTGTAGATAGTGCTGTGCACAGGGTACAGTACATGTGATCTCAGTGTAGATAGTGCTGTGCACAGGGTACAGTACATGTGATCTCAGTGTAGATAGTGCTGTGCACAGGGTACAGTACATGTGATCTCAGTGTAGATAGTGCTGTGCACAGGGTACAGTACATATGATCTCAGTGTAGATAGTGCTGTGAACAGGGTACAGTACATGTGATCTCAGTGTAGATAGTGCTGTGCACAGGGTACAGTACATATGATCTCAGTGTAGATAGTGCTGTGAACAGGGTACAGTACATGTGATCTCAGTGTAGATAGTGCTGTGCACAGGGTACAGTACATGTGATCTCAGTGTAGATAGTGCTGTGCACAGGGTACAGTACATGTGTTCTCAGTGTAGATAGTGCTGTGCACATGGTACAGTACATGTGATCTCAGTGTAGATAGTGCTGTACACAGGGTACAGTACATGTGATCTCAGTGTAGGTAGAGCTATGCACAGTGTACAGTACATGTAGTCTCCCTGTAGATAGTGCTGTGCACAGGGTACAGTACATATGATCTCAGTGTAGATAGTGCTGTGCACAGGGTACAGTACATGTGATCTCAGTGTAGATAGTGCTGTGCACAGGGTACAGTACATGTGATCTCAGTGTAGATAGTGCTGTGCACATGGTACAGTACATGTGCTCTCAATGTAGATAGTGCTGTGCACAGGGTACAGTACATGTGATCTCAGTGTAGATAGTGCTGTACACAGGGTACAGTACATGTGATCTCAGTGTAGATAGTGCTGTGCACAAGGTACAGTACATATGATCTCAGTGTAGATAGTGCTGTGCACAGGGTACAGTACATGTGATCTCAGTGTAGATAGTGCTGTGCACAGGGTACAGTACATGTGATCTCAGTGTAGATAGTGCTGTACACAGGGTACAGTACATGTGATCTCAATGTAGATAGTGCTGTGCACAGGGTACAGTACATGTGATCTCAGTGTAGATAGTGCTGTGCACAGGGTACAGTACATGTGGTCTCAGTGTAGATAGTGCTGTGCTCAGAGTACAGTACATGTGATGTCAGTGTAGATAGTGCTGTGCACAAGGTACAGTACATGTGATCTCAGTGTAGATAGTGCTGTGCACAGGGTACAGTACATGTGATCTCAGTGTAGATAGTGCTGTGCACAGGGTACAGTACATGTGATCTCAGTGTAGATAGTGCTGTGCACAGGGTACAGTACATGTGATCTCAGTGTAGATAGTGCTGTGTACAGGGTACAGTACATGTGATGTCAGTGTAGATAGTGCTGTGCACAGGGTACAGTACATGTGATCTCAGTGTAGACAGTGCTGTGCACAGGGTACAGTACATGTGGTCTCCCTGTAGATAGTGCTGTGCACAGGGTACAGTACATGTGGTCTCCCTGTAGATAGTGCTGTGCACAGGGTACAGTACATGTGATCTCAGTGTAGATAGTGCTGTGCACAGGGTACAGTACATGTGATCTCAGTGTAGATAGTGCTGTACACAGGGTACAGTGCATGTGGTCTCAGTGTAGACAGTGCTGTGCACAGGGTACAGTACATGTGATCTCAGTGCAGATAGTGCTGTGCACAGGGTACAGTACATGTGATCTCAGTGTAGGTAGAGCTATGCACAGTGTACAGTACATGTGATCTCAGTGTAGATAGTGCTGTGCACAGGGTACAGTACATGTGATCTCAGTGTAGATAGTGCTGTACACAGGGTACAGTGCATGTGGTCTCAGTGTAGACAGTGCTGTGCACAGGGTACAGTACATGTGATCTCAGTGCAGATAGTGCTGTGCACAGGGTACAGTACATGTGATGTCAGTGTAGATAGTGCTGTGTACAGGGTACAGTACATGTGATCTCAGTGTAGATAGTGCTGTGCACAGGGTACAGTACATGTGATCTCAGTGTAGATAGTGCTGTGCACAGGGTACAGTACATGTGATCTCAGTGTAGATAGTGCTGTGCACAGGGTACAGTACATGTGATCTCAGTGTAGATAGTGCTGTGCACAGGGTACAGTACATGTGATCTCAGTGTAGATAGTGCTGTGCACAGGGTACAGTACATGTGATCTCAGTGTAGATAGTGCTGTGCACAGGGTACAGTACATGTGATCTCAGTGTAGATAGTGCTGTGCACAGGGTACAGTACATGTGATCTCAGTGTAGATAGTGCTGTGCACAGGGTACAGTACATGTGATGTCAGTGTAGATAGTGCTGTGTACAGGGTACAGTACATGTGATGTCAGTGTAGATAGTGCTGTGCACAGGGTACAGTACATGTGATCTCAGTGTAGATAGTGCTGTACACAGGGTACAGTACATGTGATCTCAGTGTAGATAGTGCTGTGCACAGGGTACAGTACATGTGATCTCAGTGTAGACAGTGCTGTGCACAGGGTACAGTACATGTGATCTCAGTGTAGATAGTGCTGTGCACAGGGTACAGTACATGTGATCTCAGTGTAGATAGTGCTGTGCAAATGGTACAGTACATGTGATCTCAGTGTAGATAGTGCTGTGCACAGGGTACAGTACATGTGGTCTCAGTGTAGATAGTGCTGTGCTCAGGGTACAGTGCGTGTGATCTCAGTGTAGATAGTGCTGTGCACAGGGTACAGTACATGTGATCTCAGTGTAGATAGTGCTGTGCACAGGGTACAGTACATGTGGTCTCAGTGTAGATAGTGCTGTGCACAGGGTACAGTACATGTGGTCTCAGTGTAGACAGTGCTGTGCACAGGGTACAGTACATGTGATCTCAGTGTAGATAGTGCTGTGCACAGGGTACAGTACATGTGATGTCAGTGTAGATAGTGCTGTGCACAGGGTACAGTACATGTGATGTCAGTGTAGATACAGTGCATGTGATCTCAGTGCAGATAGTGCTGTGCACAGGGTACAGTAGATGTGATCTCAGTGTAGACAGTGCTGTGCACAGGGTACAGTACATGTGATCTCAGTGTAGATAGTGCTGTGCACAGGGTACAGTACATGTGATCTCAGTGTAGGTAGAGCTATGCACAGTGTACAGTACATGTAGTCTCCCTGTAGATAGTGCTGTGCACAGGGTACAGTACATGTGGTCTCCCTGTAGATAGTGCTGTGCACAGGGTACAGTACATGTGATCTCAGTGTAGATAGTGCTGTGCACAGGGTACAGTACATGTGATCTCAGTGTAGATAGTGCTGTGCACAGGGTACAGTACATGTGGTCTCCCTGTAGATAGTGCTGTGCACAGGGTACAGTACATGTGATCTCAGTGTAGATAGTGCTGTGCACAGGGTACAGTACATGTGGTCTCCCTGTAGATAGTGCTGTGCACAGGGTACAGTACATGTGATCTCAGTGTAGATAGTGCTGTGCACAGGGTACAGTACATGTGATCTCAGTGCAGATAGTGCTGTGCATAGGGTACAGTACATGTGATGTCAGTGTAGATAGTGCTGTGTACAGGGTACAGTACATGTGATCTCAGTGTAGATAGTGCTGTGCACAGGGTACAGTACATGTGGTCTCAGTGTAGATAGTGCTGTGCACAGGGTACAGTACATGTGATCTCAGTGTAGATAGTGCTGTGTAAAGGGTACAGTACATGTGATCTCAGTGTAGATAGTGCTGTGCACAGGGTACAGTACATGTGATGTCAGTGTAGATAGTGCTGTGTACAGGGTACAGTACATGTGATGTCAGTGTAGATAGTGCTGTGCACAGGGTACAGTACATGTGATCTCAGTGTAGATAGTGCTGTGCACATGGTACAGTACATGTGATCTCAGTGTAGATAGTGCTGTGCACAGGGTACAGTACATGTGGTCTCAGTGTAGACAGTGCTGTGCACAGGGTACAGTACATGTGATCTCAGTGTAGATAGTGCTGTGCACAGGGTACAGTACATGTGATGTCAGTGTAGATAGTGCTGTGCACAGGGTACAGTACATGTGATCTCAGTGTAGATAGTGCTGTGCACAAGGTACAGTACATGTGATCTCAGTGTAGATACAGTGCATGTGATCTCAGTGCAGATAGTGCTGTGCACAGGGTACAGTACATGTGATCTCAGTGTAGACAGTGCTGTGCACAGGGTACAGTACATGTGATCTCAGTGTAGACAGTGCTGTGCACAGGGTACAGTACATGTGATCTCAGTGTAGACAGTGCTGTGCACAGGGTACAGTACATGTGGTCTCCCTGTAGATAGTGCTGTGCACAGGGTACAGTACATGTGATCTCAGTGTAGGTAGAGCTATGCACAGTGTACAGTACATGTAGTCTCCCTGTAGATAGTGCTGTGCACAGGGTACAGTACATGTGATCTCCCTGTAGATAGTGCTGTGCACAGGGTACAGTACATGTGATCTCAGTGTAGATAGTGCTGTGCACAGGGTACAGTACATGTGATCTCAGTGTACATAGTGCTGTACACAGGGTACAGTGCATGTGGTCTCAGTGTAGACAGTGCTGTGCACAGGGTACAGTACATGTGATCTCAGTGCAGATAGTGCTGTGCACAGGGTACAGTACATGTGATCTCAGTGTAGATAGTGCTGTACACAGGGTACAGTACATGTGATCTCAGTGTAGATAGTGCTGTGCACAGGGTACAGTACATGTGATCTCAGTGTAGATAGTGCTGTGCACAGGGTACAGTACATGTGATCTCAGTGTAGATAGTGCTGTGCACAGGGTACAGTACATGTGATCTCAGTGTAGATAGTGCTGTGCACAGGGTACAGTACATGTGATCTCAGTGTAGAAAGTGCTGTGCACAGGGTACAGTACATGTGATCTCAGTGTAGATAGTGCTGTGCACAGGGTACAGTACATGTGATGTCAGTGTAGATAGTGCTGTGCACAGGGTACAGTACATGTGATGTCAGTGTAGATAGTGCTGTGTACAGGGTACAGTACATGTGATGTCAGTGTAGATAGTGCTGTGCACAGGGTACAGTACATGTGATCTCAGTGTAGATAGTGCTGTACACAGGGTACAGTACATGTGATCTCAGTGTAGATAGTGCTGTGCACAGGGTACAGTACATGTGATCTCAGTGTAGACAGTGCTGTGCACAGGGTACAGTACATGTGATCTCAGTGTAGATAGTGCTGTGCACAGGGTACAGTACATGTGATCTCAGTGTAGATAGTGCTGTGCACATGGTACAGTACATGTGATCTCAGTGTAGATAGTGCTGTGCACAGGGTACAGTACATGTGGTCTCAGTGTAGATAGTGCTGTGCTCAGAGTACAGTACATGTGATCTCAGTGTAGATAGTGCTGTGCACAGGGTACAGTACATGTGATCTCAGTGTAGATAGTGCTGTGAACAGGGTACAGTACATGTGATCTCAGTGTAGATAGTGCTGTGCACAGGGTACAGTACATGTGATCTCAGTGTAGAAAGTGCTGTGCACAGGGTACAGTACATGTGATGTCAGTGTAGCTAGTGCTGTGTACAGGGTACAGTACATGTGATCTCAGTGTAGATAGTGCTGTGCACAGGGTACAGTACATGTGATGTCAGTGTAGATAGTGCTGTGTACAGGGTACAGTACATGTGATCTCAGTGTAGATAGTGCTGTGCTCAGAGTACAGTACATGTGATCTCAGTGTAGATAGTGCTGTGCACAGGGTACAGTACATGTGGACTCAGTGTAGACAGTGCTGTGCACAGGGTACAGTACATGTAGTCTCAGTGTAGATAGTGCTGTGCACAGGGTACAGTACATGTAGTCTCAGTGTAGATAGTGCTGTGCACAGGGTACAGTACATGTAGTCTCAGTGTAGATAGTGCTGTGCACAGGGTACAGTACATGTGGTCTCAGTGTAGATAGTGCTGTGCACAGGGTACAGTACATGTGATCTCAGTGTAGATAGTGCTGTGCACAGGGTACAGTACATGTGATCTCAGTGCAGATAGTGCTGTGCACAGGGTACAGTAGATGTGATCTCAGTGTAGACAGTGCTGTGCACAGGGTACAGTACATGTGATCTCAGTGTAGATAGTGCTGTGCACAGGGTACAGTACATGTGATCTCAGTGTAGGTAGAGCTATGCACAGTGTACAGTACATGTAGTCTCCCTGTAGATAGTGCTGTGCACAGGGTACAGTACATGTGATCTCAGTGTAGATAGTGCTGTGCACAGGGTACAGTACATATGATCTCAGTGTAGATAGTGCTGTGCACAGGGTACAGTACATGTGATCTCAGTGTAGATAGTGCTGTGCACAGGGTACAGTACATGTGATCTCAGTGTAGATAGTGCTGTGCACAGGGTACAGTACATGTGATCTCAATGTAGATAGTGCTGTGCACAGGGTACAGTACATGTGATCTCAGTGTAGGTAGTGCTGTACACAGGGTACAGTACATGTGATCTCAATGTAGATAGTGCTGTGCACAGGGTACAGTACATGTGATCTCAGTGTAGATAGTGCTGTGCACAGGGTACAGTACATGTGATCTCAGTGTAGATAGTGCTGTGCACAGGGTACAGTACATGTGGTCTCAGTGCAGATAGTGCTGTGCACAGGGTACAGTACATGTGGTCTCAGTGCAGATAGTGCTGTGCTCAGAGTACAGTACATGTGATCTCAGTGTAGATAGTGCTGTGCACAGGGTACAGTACATGTGATCTCAGTGTAGATAGTGCTGTGCACAGGGTACAGTACATGTGGTCTCAGTGTAGATAGTGCTGTGCTCAGAGTACAGTACATGTGATGTCAGTGTAGATAGTGCTGTGCACAAGGTACAGTACATGTGATCTCAGTGTAGATAGTGCTGTGCACAGGGTACAGTACATGTGATCTCAGTGCAGATAGTGCTGTGCACAGGGTACAGTAGATGTGATCTCAGTGTAGACAGTGCTGTGCACAGGGTACAGTACATGTGGTCTCCCTATAGATAGTGCTGTGCACAGGGTACAGTACATGTGATCTCAGTGTAGGTAGAGCTATGCACAGTGTACAGTACATGTAGTCTCCCTGTAGCTAGTGCTGTGCACAGGGTACAGTACATGTGGTCTCCCTGTAGATAGTGCTGTGCACAGGGTACAGTACATGTGGTCTCCCTGTAGATAGTGCTGTGCACAGGGTACAGTACATGTGATCTCAGTGTAGATAGTGCTGTACACAGGGTACAGTACATGTGATCTCAGTGTAGATAGTGCTGTGCACAGGTTACAGTACATGTGATCTCAGTGTAGATAGTGCTGTGCACAGGGTACAGTACATGTGATCTCAGTGTAGATAGTGCTGTGCACAGGGTACAGTACATGTGGTCTCAGTGTAGATAGTGCTGTGCACAGGGTACAGTACATGTGGTCTCAGTGTAGATAGTGCTGTGCACAGGGTACAGTACATGTGATCTCAGTGTAGATAGTGCTGTGCACGGGGTATAGTACATGTGATCTCAGTGTAGATAGTGCTGTGCACAGGGTACAGTACATGTGGTCTCAGTGTAGACAGTGCTGTGCACAGGGTACAGTACATGTGGTCTCAGTGTAGATAGTGCTGCGCACAGGGTACAGTACATGTGATCTCAGTGTAGGTAGAGCTATGCACAGTGTACAGTACATGTGGTCTCCCTGTAGATAGTGCTGTGCACAGGGTACAGTACATGTGATCTCAGTGTAGATAGTGCTGTGCTCAGAGTACAGTACATGTGATCTCAGTGTAGACAGTGCTGTGCACAGGGTACAGTACATGTGATCTCAGTGTAGATAGTGCTGTGCACAGGGTACAGTACGTGTGATCTCAGTGTAGATAGTGCTGTGCACAGGGTACAGTACATGTGGTCTCAGTGTAGACAGTGCTGTGCACAGGGTACAGTACATGTGATCTCAGTGTAGATAGTGCTGTGCACAGGGTACAGTACATGTAGTCTCAGTGTAGATAGTGCTGTGCACATGGTACAGTACATGTGATCTCAGTGTAGATAGTGCTGTGCACAGGGTACAGTACATGTGGTCTCAGTGTAGATAGTGCTGTGCACAGGGTACAGTACATGTGATCTCAGTGTAGATAGTGCTGTGCTCAGAGTACAGTACATGTGATCTCAGTGTAGATAGTGCTGTGCTCAGAGTACAGTACATGTGATCTCAGTGTAGATAGTGCTGTGCACAGGGTACAGTACATGTGGTCTCAGTGTAGACAGTGCTGTGCACAGGGTACAGTACATGTGATCTCAGTGTAGATAGTGCTGTGCACAGGGTACAGTACATGTGATCTCAGTGTAGATAGTGCTGTGCACAGGGTACAGTACATGTGGTCTCAGTGTAGATAGTGCTGTGCTCAGAGTACAGTACATGTGATCTCAGTGTAGATAGTGCTGTGCACAGGGTACAGTACATGTGATCTCAGTGTAGATAGTGCTGTGCACAGGGTACAGTACATGTGATCTCAGTGTAGATAGTGCTGTGCACAGGGTACAGTACATGTGATCTCAGTGTAGATAGTGCTGTGCACAGGGTACAGTACATGTGGTCTCAGTGTAGATAGTGCTGTGCACAGGGTACAGCACATGTGGCCCCATGTAGATAGTGCTGTGCACAGGGTACAGTACATGTGATCTCAGTGTAGATAGTGCTGTGCACAGGGTACAGTACATGTGGTCTCAGTGTAGATAGTGCTGCGCACAGGGTACAGTACATGTGATCTCAGTGTAGATAGTGCTGTGCTCAGAGTACAGTACATGTGATCTCCGTGTAGATAGTGCTGTGCACATGGTACAGTACATGTGATCTCAGTGTAGGTAGAGCTATGCACAGTGTACAGTACATGTGGTCTCCCTGTAGATAGTGCTGCGCACAGGGTACAGTACATGTGATCTCAGTGTAGATAGTGCTGTGCTCAGAGTACAGTACATGTGATCTCCGTGTAGATAGTGCTGTGCACATGGTACAGTACATGTGATGTCAGTGTAGATAGTGCTGTGTACAGGGTACAGTACATGTGATCTCAGTGTAGACAGTGCTGTGCACAAGGTACAGTACATGTGATCTCAGTGTAGATAGTGCTGTGCACAGGGTACGGTACATATGATCTCAGTGTAGATAGTGCTGTGCACAGGGTACAGTACATGTGATCTCAGTGCAGATAGTGCTGTGCACAGGGTACAGTAGATGTGATCTCAGTGTAGACAGTGCTGTGCACAGGGTACAGTACATGTGATCTCAGTGTAGATAGTGCTGTGCACAGGGTACAGTACATGTGATCTCAGTGTAGATAGTGCTGTGCACAGGGTACAGTACATGTGATCTCAGTGTAGATAGTGCTGTGCACAGGGTACAGTACATGTGATCTCAGTGTAGGTAGAGCTATGCACAGTGTACAGTACATGTAGTCTCCCTGTAGATAGTGCTGTGCACAGGGTACAGTACATGTGATCTCAGTGTAGATAGTGCTGTGCACAGGGTACAGTACATGTGATCTCAGTGTAGATAGTGCTGTGCACAGGGTACAGTACATGTGATCTCAATGTAGATAGTGCTGTGCACAGGGTACAGTACATGTGGTCTGTGTAGATAGTGCTGTGCTCAGAGTACAGTACATGTGATGTCAGTGTAGATAGTGCTGTGCACAGGGTACAGTACATATGATCTCAGTGTAGACAGTGCTGTGCACAGGGTACAGTACATATGATCTCAGTGTAGACAGTGCTGTGCACAAGGTACAGTACATGCGATCTCAGTGTAGATAGTGCTGTGCACAGGGTACAGTACATGTGATCTCAGTGTAGATAGTGCTATGCACAGGGTACAGTACATGTGATCTCAGTGTAGATAGTGCTGTGCACAGGGTACAGTACATGTGGTCTCAGTGTAGATAGTGCTGTGCACAGGGTACAGTACATGTGATCTCAGTGTAGATAGTGCTGTGCACAGGGTACAGTACATGTGATGTCAGTGTAGATAGTGCTGTGTACAGGGTACAGTACATGTGATCTCAGTGTAGATAGTGCTGTGCACAGGGTACAGTACATGTGATGTCAGTGTAGATAGTGCTGTGCACAGGGTACAGTACATGTGATCTCAGTGTAGACAGTGCTGTGCACAGGGTACAGTACATGTGATCTCAGTGTAGATAGTGCTGTGCACAGGGTACAGTACATGTAGTCTCAGTGTAGATAGTGCTGTGCACATGGTACAGTACATGTGATCTCAGTGTAGATAGTGCTGTGCACAGGGTACAGTACATGTGGTCTCAGTGTAGATAGTGCTGTGCTCAGAGTACAGTACATGTGATCTCAGTGTAGATAGTGCTGTGCTCAGAGTACAGTACATATGATGTCAGTGTAGATAGTGCTGTGCACAAGGTACAGTACATGTGGTCTCCCTGTAGATAGTGCTGTGCACAGGGTACAGTACATGTGATCTCAGTGTAGATAGTGCTGTGCACAGGGTACAGTACATGTGATCTCAGTGTAGAAAGTGCTGTGCACAGGGTACAGTACATGTGATCTCAGTGTAGATAGTGCTGTGTACAGGGTACAGTACATGTGATCTCAGTGTAGATAGTGCTGTGCACAGGGTACAGTACATGTGATGTCAGTGTAGATAGTGCTGTGTACAGGGTACAGTACATGTGATGTCAGTGTAGATAGTGCTGTGCACAGGGTACAGTACATGTGATCTCAGTGTAGATAGTGCTGTGCACATGGTACAGTACATGTGATCTCAGTGTAGATAGTGCTGTGCACAGGGTACAGTACATGTGGTCTCAGTGTAGACAGTGCTGTGCACAGGGTACAGTACATGTGATCTCAGTGTAGATAGTGCTGTGCACAGGGTACAGTACATGTGATGTCAGTGTAGATAGTGCTGTGCACAGGGTACAGTACATGTGATCTCAGTGTAGATAGTGCTGTGCACAAGGTACAGTACATGTGATCTCAGTGTAGATACAGTGCATGTGATCTCAGTGCAGATAGTGCTGTGCACAGGGTACAGTACATGTGATCTCAGTGTAGACAGTGCTGTGCACAGGGTACAGTACATGTGATCTCAGTGTAGACAGTGCTGTGCACAGGGTACAGTACATGTGATCTCAGTGTAGACAGTGCTGTGCACAGGGTACAGTACATGTGGTCTCCCTGTAGATAGTGCTGTGCACAGGGTACAGTACATGTGATCTCAGTGTAGGTAGAGCTATGCACAGTGTACAGTACATGTAGTCTCCCTGTAGATAGTGCTGTGCACAGGGTACAGTACATGTGGTCTCCCTGTAGATAGTGCTGTGCACAGGGTACAGTACATGTGATCTCAGTGTAGATAGTGCTGTGCACAGGGTACAGTACATGTGATCTCAGTGTAGATAGTGCTGTACACAGGGTACAGTGCATGTGGTCTCAGTGTAGATAGTGCTGTACACAGGGTACAGTACATGTGATCTCAGTGTAGATAGTGCTGTACACAGGGTACAGTACATGTGATCTCAGTGTAGATAGTGCTGTGCACAGGGTACAGTACATGTGATCTCAGTGTAGATAGTGCTGTGTACAGGGTACAGTACATGTGATCTCAGTGTAGATAGTGCTGTGCACAGGGTACAGTACATGTGATGTCAGTGTAGATAGTGCTGTGTACAGGGTACAGTACATGTGATGTCAGTGTAGATAGTGCTGTGCACAGGGTACAGTACATGTGATCTCAGTGTAGATAGTGCTGTGCACATGGTACAGTACATGTGATCTCAGTGTAGATAGTGCTGTGCACAGGGTACAGTACATGTGGTCTCAGTGTGGACAGTGCTGTGCACAGGGTACAGTACAAGTGATCTCAGTGTAGATAGTGCTGTGCACAGGGTACAGTACATGTGATCTCAGTGTAGATAGTGCTGTACACAGGGTACAGTGCATGTGGTCTCAGTGTAGACAGTGCTGTGCACAGGGTACAGTACATGTGATCTCAGTGCAGATAGTGCTGTGCACAGGGTACAGTACATGTGATCTCAGTGTAGATAGTGCTGTACACAGGGTACAGTACATGTGATCTCAGTGTAGATAGTGCTGTGCACAGGGTACAGTACATGTGATCTCAGTGTAGATAGTGCTGTGCACAGGGTACAGTACATGTGATCTCAGTGTAGATAGTGCTGTGCACAGGGTACAGTACATGTGATCTCAGTGTAGATAGTGCTGTGCACAGGGTACAGTACATGTGATCTCAGTGTAGAAAGTGATGTGCACAGGGTACAGTACATGTGATCTCAGTGTAGATAGTGCTGTGCACAGGGTACAGTACATGTGATGTCAGTGTAGATAGTGCTGTGCACAGGGTACAGTACATGTGATGTCAGTGTAGATAGTGCTGTGCACAGGGTACAGTACATGTGATCTCAGTGTAGATAGTGCTGTGCACAGGGTACAGTACATGTGGTCTCAGTGCAGATAGTGCTGTGCTCAGAGTACAGTACATGTGATCTCAGTGTAGATAGTGCTGTGCACAGGGTACAGTACATGTGATCTCAGTGTAGATAGTGCTGTGCACAAGGTACAGTACATGTGGTCTCAGTGTAGATAGTGCTGTGCACAGGGTACAGTACATGTGATCTCAGTGTAGATAGTGCTGTGCACAGGGTACAGTACATGTGGTCTCAGTGTAGATAGTGCTGTGCACAGGGTACAGTACATGTGATCTCAGTGTAGATAGTGCTGTGCACAGGGTACAGTACATGTGATCTCAGTGTAGATAGTGCTGTGCACAGGGTACAGTACATGTGATCTCAGTGTAGATAGTGCTGTGCACAGGGTACAGTACATGTGATCTCAGTGTAGATAGTGCTGTGCACAGGGTACAGTACATGTGGTCTCAGTGTAGATAGTGCTGTGCACAGGGTACAGTACATGTGGTCTCAGTGTAGATAGTGCTGTGCACAGGGTACAGTACATGTGATCTCAGTGCAGATAGTGCTGTGCACAGGGTACAGTAGATGTGATCTCAGTGTAGACAGTGCTGTGCACAGGGTACAGTACATGTGGTCTCCCTGTAGATAGTGCTGTGCACAGGGTACAGTACATGTGATCTCAGTGTAGGTAGAGCTATGCACAGTGTACAGTACATGTAGTCTCCCTGTAGCTAGTGCTGTGCACAGGGTACAGTACATGTGGTCTCCCTGTAGATAGTGCTGTGCACAGGGTACAGTACATGTGGTCTCCCTGTAGATAGTGCTGTACACAGGGTACAGTACATGTGATCTCAGTGTAGATAGTGCTGTGCACAGGGTACAGTACATGTGATCTCAGTGTAGATAGTGCTGTGCACAGGGTACAGTACATGTGATCTCAGTGTAGATAGTGCTGTGCACAGGGTACAGTACATGTGATCTCAGTGTAGATAGTGCTGTGCACAGGGTACAGTACATGTGATCTCAGTGTAGATAGTGCTGTGCACAGGGTACAGTACATGTGATCTCAGTGTAGATAGTGCTGTGCACAGGGTACAGTACATGTGATCTCAGTGTAGATAGTGCTGTGCACAGGGTATAGTACATGTGATCTCAGTGTAGATAGTGCTGTGCACGGGGTATAGTACATGTGATCTCAGTGTAGATAGTGCTGTGCACAGGGTACAGTACATGTGGTCTCAGTGTAGACAGTGCTGTGCACAGGGTACAGTACATGTGGTCTCAGTGTAGATAGTGCTATGCACAGTGTACAGTACATGTGGTCTCCCTGTAGATAGTGCTGTGCACAGGGTACAGTACATGTGATCTCAGTGTAGATAGTGCTGTGCTCAGAGTACAGTACATGTGATCTCAGTGTAGACAGTGCTGTGCACAGGGTACAGTACATGTGATCTCAGTGTAGATAGTGCTGTGCACAGGGTACAGTACGTGTGATCTCAGTGTAGATAGTGCTGTGCACAGGGTACAGTACATGTGGTCTCAGTGTAGACAGTGCTGTGCACAGGGTACAGTACATGTGATCTCAGTGTAGATAGTGCTGTGCACAGGGTACAGTACATGTGGTCTCAGTGTAGATAGTGCTGTGCACAGGGTACAGTACATGTGATCTCAGTGTAGATAGTGCTGTGCACAGGGTACAGTACATGTGATCTCAGTGTAGATAGTGCTGTGCACAGGGTACAGTACATGTGATCTCAGTGTAGATAGTGCTGTGCACAGGGTACAGTACATGTGGTCTCAGTGTAGATAGTGCTGTGCACAGGGTACAGTACATGTGGTCTCAGTGTAGATAGTGCTGTGCACAGGGTACAGTACATGTGATCTCAGTGCAGATAGTGCTGTGCACAGGGTACAGTAGATGTGATCTCAGTGTAGACAGTGCTGTGCACAGGGTACAGTACATGTGGTCTCCCTGTAGATAGTGCTGTGCACAGGGTACAGTACATGTGATCTCAGTGTAGGTAGAGCTATGCACAGTGTACAGTACATGTAGTCTCCCTGTAGCTAGTGCTGTGCACAGGGTACAGTACATGTGGTCTCCCTGTAGATAGTGCTGTGCACAGGGTACAGTACATGTGGTCTCCCTGTAGATAGTGCTGTACACAGGGTACAGTACATGTGATCTCAGTGTAGATAGTGCTGTGCACAGGGTACAGTACATGTGATCTCAGTGTAGATAGTGCTGTGCACAGGGTACAGTACATGTGATCTCAGTGTAGATAGTGCTGTGCACAGGGTACAGTACATGTGATCTCAGTGTAGATAGTGCTGCGCACAGGGTACAGTACATGTGATCTCAGTGTAGGTAGAGCTATGCACAGTGTACAGTACATGTGGTCTCCCTGTAGATAGTGCTGTGCACAGGGTACAGTACATGTGATCTCAGTGTAGATAGTGCTGTGCTCAGAGTACAGTACATGTGATCTCAGTGTAGACAGTGCTGTGCACAGGGTACAGTACATGTGATCTCAGTGTAGATAGTGCTGTGCACAGGGTACAGTACGTGTGATCTCAGTGTAGATAGTGCTGTGCACAGGGTACAGTACATGTGGTCTCAGTGTAGACAGTGCTGTGCACAGGGTACAGTACATGTGATCTCAGTGTAGATAGTGCTGTGCACAGGGTACAGTACATGTAGTCTCAGTGTAGATAGTGCTGTGCACATGGTACAGTACATGTGATCTCAGTGTAGATAGTGCTGTGCACAGGGTACAGTACATGTGGTCTCAGTGTAGATAGTGCTGTGCTCAGAGTACAGTACATGTGATCTCAGTGTAGATAGTGCTGTGCTCAGAGTACAGTACATGTGATCTCAGTGTAGATAGTGCTGTGCTCAGAGTACAGTACATATGATGTCAGTGTAGATAGTGCTGTGCACAGGGTACAGTACATGTGGTCTCAGTGTAGACAGTGCTGTGCACAGGGTACAGTACATGTGATCTCAGTGTAGATAGTGCTGTGCACAGGGTACAGTACATGTGATCTCAGTGTAGATAGTGCTGTGCACAGGGTACAGTACATGTGGTCTCAGTGTAGATAGTGCTGTGCTCAGAGTACAGTACATGTGATCTCAGTGTAGATAGTGCTGTGCACAGGGTACAGTACATGTGATCTCAGTGTAGATAGTGCTGTGCACAGGGTACAGTACATGTGATCTCAGTGTAGATAGTGCTGTGCACAGGGTACAGTACATGTGATCTCAGTGTAGATAGTGCTGTGCACAGGGTACAGTACATGTGGTCTCAGTGAAGATAGTGCTGTGCACAGGGTACAGTACATGTGGTCTCAGTGTAGACAGTGCTGTGCACAGGGTACAGTACATGTGATCTCAGTGTAGATAGTGCTGTGCACAGGGTACAGTACATGTGATGTCAGTGTAGATAGTGCTGTGCACAGGGTACAGTACATGTGATCTCAGTGTAGATAGTGCTGTGCACATGGTACAGTACATGTGATCTCAGTGTAGATAGTGCTGTGCACAGGGTACAGTACATGTGGTCTCAGTGAAGATAGTGCTGTGCACAGGGTACAGTACATGTGGTCTCAGTGTAGACAGTGCTGTGCACAGGGTACAGTACATGTGATCTCAGTGTAGATAGTGCTGTGCACAGGGTACAGTACATGTGATGTCAGTGTAGATAGTGCTGTGCACAGGGTACAGTACATGTGATCTCAGTGTAGATAGTGCTGTGCACAAGGTACAGTACATGTGATCTCAGTGTAGATACAGTGCATGTGATCTCAGTGCAGATAGTGCTGTGCACAGGGTACAGTACATGTGATCTCAGTGTAGACAGTGCTGTGCACAGGGTACAGTACATGTGATCTCAGTGTAGACAGTGCTGTGCACAGGGTACAGTACATGTGATCTCAGTGTAGACAGTGCTGTGCACAGGGTACAGTACATGTGGTCTCCCTGTAGATAGTGCTGTGCACAGGGTACAGTACATGTGATCTCAGTGTAGGTAGAGCTATGCACAGTGTACAGTACATGTAGTCTCCCTGTAGATAGTGCTGTGCACAGGGTACAGTACATGTGGTCTCCCTGTAGATAGTGCTGTGCACAGGGTACAGTACATGTGATCTCAGTGTAGATAGTGCTGTGCACAGGGTACAGTACGTGTGATCTCAGTGTAGATAGTGCTGTGCACAGGGTACAGTACATGTGGTCTCAGTGTAGACAGTGCTGTGCACAGGGTACAGTACATGTGATCTCAGTGCAGATAGTGCTGTGCACAGGGTACAGTACATGTGATCTCAGTGTAGATAGTGCTGTACACAGGGTACAGTACATGTGATCTCAGTGTAGATAGTGCTGTGCACAGGGTACAGTACATGTGATCTCAGTGTAGATAGTGCTGTGTACAGGGTACAGTACATGTGATCTCAGTGTAGATAGTGCTGTGCACAGGGTACAGTACATGTGATGTCAGTGTAGATAGTGCTGTGTACAGGGTACAGTACATGTGATGTCAGTGTAGATAGTGCTGTGCACAGGGTACAGTACATGTGATCTCAGTGTAGATAGTGCTGTGCACATGGTACAGTACATGTGATCTCAGTGTAGATAGTGCTGTGCACAGGGTACAGTACATGTGGTCTCAGTGTAGACAGTGCTGTGCACAGGGTACAGTACAAGTGATCTCAGTGTAGATAGTGCTGTGCACAGGGTACAGTACATGTGATCTCAGTGTAGATAGTGCTGTACACAGGGTACAGTGCATGTGGTCTCAGTGTAGACAGTGCTGTGCACAGGGTACAGTACATGTGATCTCAGTGCAGATAGTGCTGTGCACAGGGTACAGTACATGTGATCTCAGTGTAGATAGTGCTGTACACAGGGTACAGTACATGTGATCTCAGTGTAGATAGTGCTGTGCACAGGGTACAGTACATGTGATCTCAGTGTAGATAGTGCTGTGCACAGGGTACAGTACATGTGATCTCAGTGTAGATAGTGCTGTGCACAGGGTACAGTACATGTGATCTCAGTGTAGATAGTGCTGTGCACAGGGTACAGTACATGTGATCTCAGTGCAGATAGTGCTGTGCACAGGGTACAGTAGATGTGATCTCAGTGTAGACAGTGCTGTGCACAGGGTACAGTACATGTGGTCTCCCTGTAGATAGTGCTGTGCACAGGGTACAGTACATGTGATCTCAGTGTAGGTAGAGCTATGCACAGTGTACAGTACATGTAGTCTCCCTGTAGCTAGTGCTGTGCACAGGGTACAGTACATGTGGTCTCCCTGTAGATAGTGCTGTGCACAGGGTACAGTACATGTGGTCTCCCTGTAGATAGTGCTGTACACAGGGTACAGTACATGTGATCTCAGTGTAGATAGTGCTGTGCACAGGGTACAGTACATGTGATCTCAGTGTAGATAGTGCTGTGCACAGGGTACAGTACATGTGATCTCAGTGTAGATAGTGCTGTGCACAGGGTACAGTACATGTGATCTCAGTGTAGATAGTGCTGTGCACAGGGTACAGTACATGTGATCTCAGTGTAGATAGTGCTGTGCACAGGGTACAGTACATGTGATCTCAGTGTAGATAGTGCTGTGCACAGGGTACAGTACATGTGATCTCAGTGTAGATAGTGCTGTGCACAGGGTATAGTACATGTGATCTCAGTGTAGATAGTGCTGTGCACGGGGTATAGTACATGTGATCTCAGTGTAGATAGTGCTGTGCACAGGGTACAGTACATGTGGTCTCAGTGTAGATAGTGCTATGCACAGTGTACAGTACATGTGGTCTCCCTGTAGATAGTGCTGTGCACAGGGTACAGTACATGTGATCTCAGTGTAGATAGTGCTGTGCTCAGAGTACAGTACATGTGATCTCAGTGTAGACAGTGCTGTGCACAGGGTACAGTACATGTGATCTCAGTGTAGATAGTGCTGTGCACAGGGTACAGTACGTGTGATCTCAGTGTAGATAGTGCTGTGCACAGGGTACAGTACATGTGGTCTCAGTGTAGACAGTGCTGTGCACAGGGTACAGTACATGTGATCTCAGTGTAGATAGTGCTGTGCACAGGGTACAGTACATGTGGTCTCAGTGTAGATAGTGCTGTGCACAGGGTACAGTACATGTGATCTCAGTGTAGATAGTGCTGTGCACAGGGTACAGTACATGTGATCTCAGTGTAGATAGTGCTGTGCACAGGGTACAGTACATGTGATCTCAGTGTAGATAGTGCTGTGCACAGGGTACAGTACATGTGGTCTCAGTGTAGATAGTGCTGTGCACAGGGTACAGTACATGTGGTCTCAGTGTAGATAGTGCTGTGCACAGGGTACAGTACATGTGATCTCAGTGCAGATAGTGCTGTGCACAGGGTACAGTAGATGTGATCTCAGTGTAGACAGTGCTGTGCACAGGGTACAGTACATGTGGTCTCCCTGTAGATAGTGCTGTGCACAGGGTACAGTACATGTGATCTCAGTGTAGGTAGAGCTATGCACAGTGTACAGTACATGTAGTCTCCCTGTAGCTAGTGCTGTGCACAGGGTACAGTACATGTGGTCTCCCTGTAGATAGTGCTGTGCACAGGGTACAGTACATGTGGTCTCCCTGTAGATAGTGCTGTACACAGGGTACAGTACATGTGATCTCAGTGTAGATAGTGCTGTGCACAGGGTACAGTACATGTGATCTCAGTGTAGATAGTGCTGTGCACAGGGTACAGTACATGTGATCTCAGTGTAGATAGTGCTGTGCACAGGGTACAGTACATGTGATCTCAGTGTAGATAGTGCTGCGCACAGGGTACAGTACATGTGATCTCAGTGTAGGTAGAGCTATGCACAGTGTACAGTACATGTGGTCTCCCTGTAGATAGTGCTGTGCACAGGGTACAGTACATGTGATCTCAGTGTAGATAGTGCTGTGCTCAGAGTACAGTACATGTGATCTCAGTGTAGACAGTGCTGTGCACAGGGTACAGTACATGTGATCTCAGTGTAGATAGTGCTGTGCACAGGGTACAGTACGTGTGATCTCAGTGTAGATAGTGCTGTGCACAGGGTACAGTACATGTGGTCTCAGTGTAGACAGTGCTGTGCACAGGGTACAGTACATGTGATCTCAGTGTAGATAGTGCTGTGCACAGGGTACAGTACATGTAGTCTCAGTGTAGATAGTGCTGTGCACATGGTACAGTACATGTGATCTCAGTGTAGATAGTGCTGTGCACAGGGTACAGTACATGTGGTCTCAGTGTAGATAGTGCTGTGCTCAGAGTACAGTACATGTGATCTCAGTGTAGATAGTGCTGTGCTCAGAGTACAGTACATGTGATCTCAGTGTAGATAGTGCTGTGCTCAGAGTACAGTACATATGATGTCAGTGTAGATAGTGCTGTGCACAGGGTACAGTACATGTGGTCTCAGTGTAGACAGTGCTGTGCACAGGGTACAGTACATGTGATCTCAGTGTAGATAGTGCTGTGCACAGGGTACAGTACATGTGATCTCAGTGTAGATAGTGCTGTGCACAGGGTACAGTACATGTGGTCTCAGTGTAGATAGTGCTGTGCTCAGAGTACAGTACATGTGATCTCAGTGTAGATAGTGCTGTGCACAGGGTACAGTACATGTGATCTCAGTGTAGATAGTGCTGTGCACAGGGTACAGTACATGTGATCTCAGTGTAGATAGTGCTGTGCACAGGGTACAGTACATGTGATCTCAGTGTAGATAGTGCTGTGCACAGGGTACAGTACATGTGGTCTCAGTGAAGATAGTGCTGTGCACAGGGTACAGCACATGTGGCCCCATGTAGATAGTGCTGTGCACAGGGTACAGTACATGTGATCTCAGTGTAGATAGTGCTGTGCACAGGGTACAGTACATGTGGTCTCAGTGTAGATAGTGCTGCGCACAGGGTACAGTACATGTGATCTCAGTGTAGATAGTGCTGTGCTCAGAGTACAGTACATGTGATCTCCGTGTAGATAGTGCTGTGCACATGGTACAGTACATGTGATCTCAGTGTAGGTAGAGCTATGCACAGTGTACAGTACATGTGATCTCAGTGTAGATAGTGCTGTGCACAGGGTACAGTACATGTGATCTCAGTGTAGATAGTGCTGTGCACAGGGTACAGTACATGTGATCTCAGTGTAGATAGTGCTGTGCACAGGGTACAGTACATGTGGTCTCAGTGTAGATAGTGCTGTGCACAGGGTACAGTACATGTGATCTCAGTGTAGATAGTGCTGTGCACAGGGTACAGTACATGTGATCTCAGTGTAGATAGTGCTGTGCACAGGGTACAGTACATGTGATCTCAGTGTAGATAGTGCTGTGCACAGGGTACAGTACATGTGGTCTCAGTGTAGATAGTGCTGTGCACAGGGTACAGTACATGTGGTCTCAGTGTAGATAGTGCTGTGCACAGGGTACAGTACATGTGATCTCAGTGCAGATAGTGCTGTGCACAGGGTACAGTAGATGTGATCTCAGTGTAGACAGTGCTGTGCACAGGGTACAGTACATGTGGTCTCCCTGTAGATAGTGCTGTGCACAGGGTACAGTACATGTGATCTCAGTGTAGGTAGAGCTATGCACAGTGTACAGTACATGTAGTCTCCCTGTAGCTAGTGCTGTGCACAGGGTACAGTACATGTGGTCTCCCTGTAGATAGTGCTGTGCACAGGGTACAGTACATGTGGTCTCCCTGTAGATAGTGCTGTGCACAGGGTACAGTACATGTGATCTCAGTGTAGATAGTGCTGTACACAGGGTACAGTACATGTGATCTCAGTGTAGATAGTGCTGTGCACAGGGTACAGTACATGTGATCTCAGTGTAGATAGTGCTGTGCACAGGGTACAGTACATGTGATCTCAGTGTAGATAGTGCTGTGCACAGGGTACAGTACATGTGGTCTCAGTGTAGATAGTGCTGTGCACAGGGTACAGTACATGTGATCTCAGTGTAGATAGTGCTGTGCACAGGGTACAGTACATGTGATCTCAGTGTAGATAGTGCTGTGCACAGGGTATAGTACATGTGATCTCAGTGTAGATAGTGCTGTGCACGGGGTATAGTACATGTGATCTCAGTGTAGATAGTGCTGTGCACAGGGTACAGTACATGTGGTCTCAGTGTAGACAGTGCTGTGCACAGGGTACAGTACATGTGGTCTCAGTGTAGATAGTGCTGCGCACAGGGTACAGTACATGTGATCTCAGTGTAGATAGTGCTGTGCACAGGGTACAGTACGTGTGATCTCAGTGTAGATAGTGCTGTGCTCAGAGTACAGTACATGTGATCTCAGTGTAGACAGTGCTGTGCACAGGGTACAGTACATGTGATCTCAGTGTAGATAGTGCTGTGCACAGGGTACAGTACATGTGGTCTCCCTGTAGATAGTGCTGTGCACAGGGTACAGTACATGTGATCTCAGTGTAGATAGTGCTGTGCTCAGAGTACAGTACATGTGATCTCAGTGTAGACAGTGCTGTGCACAGGGTACAGTACATGTGATCTCAGTGTAGATAGTGCTGTGCACAGGGTACAGTACGTGTGATCTCAGTGTAGATAGTGCTGTGCACAGGGTACAGTACATATGATCTCAGTGTAGACAGTGCTGTGCACAAGGTACAGTACATGCGATCTCAGTGTAGATAGTGCTGTGCACAGGGTACAGTACATGTGATCTCAGTGTAGATAGTGCTGTGCACAGGGTACAGTACATGCGATCTCAGTGTAGATAGTGCTGTGCACAGGGTACAGTACATGTGATGTCAGTGTAGATAGTGCTGTGTACAGGGTACAGTACATGTGATCTCAGTGTAGATAGTGCTGTGCACAGGGTACAGTACATGTGATCTCAGTGTAGATAGTGCTGTGCACAGGGTACAGTACATGTGATCTCGGTGTAGATAGTGCTGTACACAGGGTACAGTACATGTGATCTCAGTGTAGATAGTGCTGTGCACATGGTACAGTACATGTGATCTCAGTGTAGATAGTGCTGTGCACAGGGTACAGTACATGTGATCTCAGTGTAGATAGTGCTGTGCACATGGTATAGTACATGTGATCTCAGTGTAGATAGTGCTGTGCACAGGGTACATTACATGTGGTCTCAGTGTAGACAGTGCTGTGCACAGGGTACAGTACATGTGATCTCAGTGTAGATAGTGCTGTGCACAGGGTACAGTACATGTAGTCTCAGTGTAGATAGTGCTGTGCACATGGTACAGTACATGTGATCTCAGTGTAGATAGTGCTGTGCACAGGGTACAGTACATGTGGTCTCAGTGTAGATAGTGCTGTGCTCAGAGTACAGTACATGTGATCTCAGTGTAGATAGTGCTGTGCTCAGAGTACAGTACATATGATGTCAGTGTAGATAGTGCTGTGCACAAGGTACAGTACATGTGGTCTCCGTGTAGACAGTGCTGTGCACAGGGTACAGTACATGTGATCTCAGTGTAGATAGTGCTGTGCACAGGGTACAGTACATGTGATCTCAGTGTAGATAGTGCTGTGCACAGGGTACAGTACATGTGATCTCAGTGTAGATAGTGCTGTGCTCAGAGTACAGTACATGTGATGTCAGTGTAGATAGTGCTGTGCACAGGGTACAGTACATATGATCTCAGTGTAGACAGTGCTGTGCACAGGGTACAGTACATATGATCTCAGTGTAGACAGTGCTGTGCACAAGGTACAGTACATGTGATCTCAGTGTAGATAGTGCTGTGCACAGGGTATAGTACATGTGATCTCAGTGTAGATAGTGCTGTGCACAGGGTACAGTACATGTGATCTCAGTATAGATAGTGCTGTGCACAGGGTACAGTACATGTGATCTCAGTGTAGATAGTGCTGTGCACAGGGTACAGTACATGTGATCTCAGTATAGATAGTGCTGTGCACAGGGTACAGTACATGTGATCTCAGTGTAGATAGTGCTGTGCACAGGGTACAGTACATGTGATCTCAGTGTAGATAGTGCTGTGCACAGGGTACAGTACATGTGATCTCAGTGTAGATAGTGCTGTGCACAGGGTACAGTACATGTGGTCTCAGTGTAGATAGTGCTGTGCACAGGGTACAGTACATGTGATCTCAGTGTAGATAGTGCTGTGCACAGGGTACAGTACATGTGGTCTCAGTGTAGATAGTGCTGCGCACAGGGTACAGTACATGTGATCTCAGTGTAGATAGTGCTGTGCACAGGGTACAGTACATGTGGTCTCAGTGTAGATAGTGCTGCGCACAGGGTACAGTACATGTGATCTCAGTGTAGGTAGAGCTATGCACAGTGTACAGTACATGTGGTCTCCCTGTAGATAGTGCTGTGCACGGGGTACAGTACATGTGATCTCAGTGTAGATAGTGCTGTGCTCAGAGTACAGTACATGTGATCTCAGTGTAGGTAGAGCTATGCACAGTGTACAGTACATGTGGTCTCCCTGTAGATAGTGCTGTGCACAGGGTACAGTACATGTGATCTCAGTGTAGATAGTGCTGTGCTCAGAGTACAGTACATATGATGTCAGTGTAGATAGTGCTGTGCACAAGGTACAGTACATGTGGTCTCCGTGTAGACAGTGCTGTGCACAGGGTACAGTACATGTGATCTCAGTGTAGATAGTGCTGTGCACAGGGTACAGTACATGTGATCTCAGTGTAGATAGTGCTGTGCACAGGGTACAGTACATGTGATCTCAGTGTAGATAGTGCTGTGCACAGGGTACAGTACATGTGGTCTCAGTGTAGATAGTGCTGTGCTCAGAGTACAGTACATGTGATCTCAGTGTAGATAGTGCTGTGCACAGGGTACAGTACATGTGATCTCAGTGTAGATAGTGCTGTGCACAGGGTACAGTACATGTGATCTCAGTGTAGATAGTGCTGTGCACAGGGTACAGTACATGTGGTCTCAGTGTAGATAGTGCTGTGTACAGGGTACAGTACATGTGATCTCAGTGTAGATAGTGCTGTGCACAGGGTACAGTACATGTGATGTCAGTGTAGATAGTGCTGTGCACAGGGTACAGTACATGTGATCTCAGTGTAGATAGTGCTGTGCACAGGGTACAGTACATGTGATCTCGGTGTAGATAGTGCTGTGCACAGGGTACAGTACATGTGATCTCAGTGTAGATAGTGCTGTGCACATGGTATAGTACATGTGATCTCAGTGTAGATAGTGCTGTGCACAGGGTACATTACATGTGGTCTCAGTGTAGACAGTGCTGTGCACAGGGTACAGTACATGTGATCTCAGTGTAGATAGTGCTGTGCACAGGGTACAGTACATGTAGTCTCAGTGTAGATAGTGCTGTGCACATGGTACAGTACATGTGATCTCAGTGTAGATAGTGCTGTGCACAGGGTACAGTACATGTGGTCTCAGTGTAGATAGTGCTGTGCTCAGAGTACAGTACATGTGATCTCAGTGTAGATAGTGCTGTGCTCAGAGTACAGTACATATGATGTCAGTGTAGATAGTGCTGTGCACAAGGTACAGTACATGTGGTCTCCGTGTAGACAGTGCTGTGCACAGGGTACAGTACATGTGATCTCAGTGTAGATAGTGCTGTGCACAGGGTACAGTACATGTGATCTCAGTGTAGATAGTGCTGTGCACAGGGTACAGTACATGTGGTCTCAGTGTAGATAGTGCTGTGCTCAGAGTACAGTACATGTGATGTCAGTGTAGATAGTGCTGTGCACAGGGTACAGTACATATGATCTCAGTGTAGACAGTGCTGTGCACAGGGTACAGTACATATGATCTCAGTGTAGACAGTGCTCTGCACAAGGTACAGTACATGTGATCTCAGTGTAGATAGTGCTGTGCACAGGGTACAGTACATGTGATCTCAGTGTAGATAGTGCTGTGCACAGGGTACAGTACATGTGATCTCAGTGTAGATAGTGCTGTGCACAGGGTACAGTACATGTGATCTCAGTGTAGATAGTGCTGTGCACAGGGTACAGTACATGTGATCTCAGTATAGATAGTGCTGTGCACAGGGTACAGTACATGTGATCTCAGTGTAGATAGTGCTGTGCACAGGGTACAGTACATGTGGTCTCAGTGTAGATAGTGCTGTGCACAGGGTACAGTACATGTGATCTCAGTGTAGATAGTGCTGTGCACAGGGTACAGTACATGTGGTCTCAGTGTAGATAGTGCTGCGCACAGGGTACAGTACATGTGATCTCAGTGTAGGTAGAGCTATGCACAGTGTACAGTACATGTGGTCTCCCTGTAGATAGTGCTGTGCACAGGGTACAGTACATGTGATCTCAGTGTAGATAGTGCTGTGCTCAGAGTACAGTACATGTGATCTCAGTGTAGATAGTGCTGTGCACATGGTACAGTACATGTGGTCTCAGTGTAGATAGTGCTGTGCACAGGGTACAGTACATGTGATCTCAGTGTAGATAGTGCTGTGCACAGGGTACAGTACATGTGATCTCAGTGTAGATAGTGCTGTGCACAGGGTACAGTACATGTGATCTCAGTGTAGATAGTGCTGTGCACAGGGTACAGTACATGTGATCTCAGTGTAGATAGTGCTGTGCACAGGGTACAGTACATGTGATCTCAGTGTAGACAGTGCTGTGCACATGGTACAGTACATGTGATCTCAGTGTAGATAGTGCTGTGCACAGGGTACAGTACATGTGGTCTCAGTGTAGATAGTGCTGTGCTCAGAGTACAGTACATGTGATCTCAGTGTAGATAGTGCTGTGCACAGGGTACAGTACATGTGATCTCAGTGTAGATAGTGCTGTGCACAGGGTACAGTACATGTGATCTCAGTGTAGATAGTGCTGTGCACAGGGTACAGTACATGTGGTCTCAGTGTAGATAGTGCTGTGCTCAGAGTACAGTACATGTGATCTCAGTGTAGATAGTGCTGTGCACAGGGTACAGTACATGTGGACTCAGTGTAGACAGTGCTGTGCACAGGGTACAGTACATGTAGTCTCAGTGTAGATAGTGCTGTGCACAGGGTACAGTACATGTAGTCTCAGTGTAGATAGTGCTGTGCACAGGGTACAGTACATGTAGTCTCAGTGTAGATAGTGCTGTGCACAGGGTACAGTACATGTGGTCTCAGTGTAGATAGTGCTGTGCACAGGGTACAGTACATGTGATCTCAGTGTAGATAGTGCTGTGCACAGGGTACAGTACATGTGATCTCAGTGCAGATAGTGCTGTGCACAGGGTACAGTAGATGTGATCTCAGTGTAGACAGTGCTGTGCACAGGGTACAGTACATGTGATCTCAGTGTAGATAGTGCTGTGCACAGGGTACAGTACATGTGATCTCAGTGTAGATAGTGCTGTGCACAGGGTACAGTACATGTGATCTCAGTGTAGATAGTGCTGTGCACAGGGTACAGTACATGTGATCTCAATGTAGATAGTGCTGTGCACAGGGTACAGTACATGTGATCTCAGTGTAGATAGTGCTGTGCACAGGGTACAGTACATGTGATCTCAGTGTAGATAGTGCTGTGCACAGGGTACAGTGCATGTGATCTCAGTGTAGATAGTGCTGTGCACAGGGTACAGTACATGTGATCTCAGTGTAGATAGTGCTGTGCACAGGGTACAGTACATGTGGTCTCAGTGCAGATAGTGCTGTGCTCAGCGTACAGTACATGTGATCTCAGTGTAGATAGTGCTGTGCACAGGGTACAGTACATGTGATCTCAGTGTAGATAGTGCTGTGCACAGGGTACAGTACATGTGGTCTCAGTGTAGATAGTGCTGTGCTCAGAGTACAGTACATGTGATGTCAGTGTAGATAGTGCTGTGCACAAGGTACAGTACATGTGATCTCAGTGTAGATAGTGCTGTGCACAGGGTACAGTACATGTGATCTCAGTGTAGATAGTGCTGTGCACAGGGTACAGTGCATGTGATCTCAGTGTAGATAGTGCTGTGCACAGGGTACAGTGCATGTGATCTCAGTGTAGATAGTGCTGTGCACAGGGTACAGTACATGTGATCTCAGTGTAGATAGTGCTGTGCACAGGGTACAGTACATGTGGTCTCAGTGCAGATAGTGCTGTGCTCAGAGTACAGTACATGTGATCTCAGTGTAGATAGTGCTGTGCACAGGGTACAGTACATGTGATCTCAGTGTAGATAGTGCTGTGCACAGGGTACAGTACATGTGGTCTCAGTGTAGATAGTGCTGTGCTCAGAGTACAGTACATGTGATGTCAGTGTAGATAGTGCTGTGCACAAGGTACAGTACATGTGATCTCAGTGTAGATAGTGCTGTGCACAGGGTACAGTACATGTGATCTCAGTGTAGATAGTGCTGTGCACAGGGTACAGTACATGTGGTCTCAGTGTAGATAGCGCTGTGCACAGGGTACAGTACATGTGATCTCAGTGTAGATAGTGCTGTGCACAGGGTACAGTACATGTGATCTCAGTGTAGATAGTGCTGTGCACAGGGTACAGTACATGTGATCTCAGTGTAGATAGTGCTGTGCACAGGGTACAGTACATGTGGTCTCAGTGTAGATAGTGCTGTGCACAGGGTACAGTACATGTGTCTCAGTGTAGATAGTGCTGTGCACAGGGTACAGTACATGTGGTCTCAGTGAGAGATAGTGCTGTGCACAGGGTACAGTACATGTGATCTCAGTGCAGATAGTGCTGTGCACAGGGTACAGTAGATGTGATCTCAGTGTAGACAGTGCTGTGCACAGGGTACAGTACATGTGATCTCAGTGTAGATAGTGCTGTGCACAGGGTACAGTACATGTGGTCTCCCTGTAGATAGTGCTGTGCACAGGGTACAGTACATGTGATCTCAGTGTGTAGGTAGAGCTATGCACAGTGTACAGTACATGTAGTCTCCCTGTAAGCTAGTGCTGTGCACAGGGTACAGTACATGTGGTCTCCCTGTAGATAGTGCTGTGCACAGGGTACAGTACATGTGGTCTCCCTGTAGATAGTGCTGTGCACAGGGTACAGTACATGTGATCTCAGTGTAGATAGTGCTGTACACAGGGTACAGTACATGTGATCTCAGTGTAGATAGTGCTGTGCACAGGGTACAGTACATGTGATCTCAGTGTAGATAGTGCTGTGCACATGGTACAGTACATGTGATCTCAGTGTAGATAGTGCTGGTGCACAGGGTACAGTACATGTGGTCTCAGTGTAGATAGTGCTGTGCACAGGGTACAGTACATGTGATCTCAGTGTAGATAGTGCTGTGCACAGGGTACAGTACATGTGATCTCAGTGTAGATAGTGCTGTGCACAGGGTATAGTACATGTGATCTCAGTGTAGATAGTGCTGTGCACAGGGTACAGTACATGTGGTCTCAGTGTAGACAGTGCTGTGCACAGGGTACAGTACATGTGGTCTCAGTGTAGATAGTGCTGCGCACAGGGTACAGTACATGTGATCTCAGTGTAGGTAGTGCTGTGCACAGGGTATAGTACATGTGATCTCAGTGTAGATAGTGCTGTGCTCAGAGTACAGTACATGTGATCTCAGTGTAGACAGTGCTGTGCACAGGTACAGTACATGTGATCTCAGTGTAGATAGTGCTGTGCACAGGGTACAGTACATGTGATCTCAGTGTAGATAGTGCATGTGATCTCAGTGTAGATAGTGCTGTGCACAGGGTACAGTACATGTGGTCTCAGTGTAGACAGTGCTGTGCACAGGGTACAGTACATGTGTCTCAGTGTAGATAGTGCTGCGCACAGGGTACAGTACATGTGGTCTCCCTGTAGATAGTGCTGTGCACAGGGTACAGTACATGTGATCTCAGTGTAGATAGTGCTGTGCTCAGAGTACAGTACATGTGATCTCAGTGTAGACAGTGCTGTGCACAGGGTACAGTACATGTGATCTCAGTGTAGATAGTGCTGTGCACAGGGTACAGTACATGTGATCTCAGTGTAGATAGTGCATGTGATCTCAGTGTAGATAGTGCTGTGCACAGGGTACAGTACATGTAGTCTCAGTGTAGATAGTGCTGTGCACATGGTACAGTACATGTGATCTCAGTGTAGATAGTGCTGTGCACAGGGTACAGTACATGTGGTCTCAGTGTAGATAGTGCTGTGCTCAGAGTACAGTACATGTGATCTCAGTGTAGATAGTGCTGTGCTCAGAGTACAGTACATGTGATCTCAGTGTAGATAGTGCTGTGCTCAGAGTACAGTACATATGATGTCAGTGTAGATAGTGCTGTGCACAGGGTACAGTACATGTGGTCTCAGTGTAGACAGTGCTGTGCACAGGGTACAGTACATGTGATCTCAGTGTAGATAGTGCTGTGCACGTGGTACAGTACATGTGATCTCAGTGTAGATAGTGCTGTGCACAGGGTACAGTACATGTGGTCTCAGTGTAGACAGTGCTGTGCACAGGGTACAGTACATGTGGTCTAAGTGTAGATAGTGCTGTGCTCAGAGTACAGTACATGTGATTTCAGTGTAGATAGTGCTGTGCACAGGGTACAGTACATATGATCTCAGTGTAGATAGTGCTGTGCACAGGGTACAGTACATGTGATCTCAGTGTAGATAGTGCTGTGCACATGGTACAGTACATGTGATCTCAATGTAGATAGTGCTGTGCACAGGGTACAGTACATGTGGTCTCAGTGTAGACAGTGCTGTGCACAGGGTACAGTACATGTGGTCTCAGTGTAGATAGTGCTGTGCTCAGAGTACAGTACATGTGATTTCAGTGTAGATAGTGCTGTGCACAGGGTACAGTACATATGATCTCAGTGTAGATAGTGCTGTGCACAGTACATATGATCTCAGTGTAGACAGTGCTGTGCACAAGGTACAGTACATGTGATCTCAGTGTAGATAGTGCTGTGCACAGGGTACGGTACATATGATCTCAGTGTAGATAGTGCTGTGCACAGGGTACAGTACATGTGATCTCAGTGCAGATAGTGCTGTGCACAGGGTACAGTAGATGTGATCTCAGTGTAGACAGTGCTGTGCACAGGGTACAGTACATGTGATCTCAGTGTAGATAGTGCTGTGCACAGGGTACAGTACATGTGATCTCAGTGTAGATAGTGCTGTGCACAGGGTACAGTACATGTGATCTCAGTGTAGGTAGAGCTATGCACAGTGTACAGTACATGTAGTCTCCCTGTAGATAGTGCTGTGCACAGGGTACAGTACATGTGATCTCAGTGTAGATAGTGCTGTGCACAGGGTACAGTACATGTGATCTCAGTGTAGATAGTGCTGTGCACAGGGTACAGTACATGTGATCTCAGTGTAGATAGTGCTGTGCACAGGGTACAGTACATGTGATCTCAATGTAGATAGTGCTGTGCACAGGGTACAGTACATGTGGTCTGTGTAGATAGTGCTGTGCTCAGAGTACAGTACATGTGATGTCAGTGTAGATAGTGCTGTGCACAGGGTACAGTACATATGATCTCAGTGTAGACAGTGCTGTGCACAAGGTACAGTACACGCGATCTCAGTGTAGATAGTGCTGTGCACAGGGTACAGTACATGTGATCTCAGTGTAGATAGTGCTGTGCAGAGGGTACAGTACATGTGATCTCAGTGTAGATAGTGCTGTGCACAGGGTACAGTACATGTGATCTCAGTGTAGATAGTGCTGTGCACAGGGTACAGTACATGTGATCTCAGTGTAGATAGTGCTGTGCACAGGGTACAGTACATGTGATCTCAGTGTAGATAGTGCTGTGCACAGGGTACAGTACATGTGATCTCAATGTAGATAGTGCTGTGCACAGGGTACAGTACATGTGGTCTGTGTAGATAGTGCTGTGCTCAGAGTACAGTACATGTGATGTCAGTGTAGATAGTGCTGTGCACAGGGTACAGTACATATGATCTCAGTGTAGACAGTGCTGTGCACAAGGTACAGTACACGCGATCTCAGTGTAGATAGTGCTGTGCACAGGGTACAGTACATGTGATCTCAGTGTAGATAGTGCTGTGCAGAGGGTACAGTACATGTGATCTCAGTGTAGATAGTGCTGTGCACAGGGTACAGTACATGTGATCTCAGTGTAGATAGTGCTGTGCACAGGGTACAGTACATGTGATCTCAGTGTAGATAGTGCTGTGCACAGGGTACAGTACATGTGATGTCAGTGTAGATAGTGCTGTGTACAGGGTACAGTACATGTGATCTCAGTGTAGATAGTGCTGTGCACAGGGTACAGTACATGTGATGTCAGTGTAGATAGTGCTGTGCACAGGGTACAGTACATGTGATGTCAGTGTAGATAGTGCTGTGCACAGGGTACAGTACATGTGATCTCGGTGTAGATAGTGCTGTACACAGGGTACAGTACATGTGATCTCAGTGTAGATAGTGCTGTGCACAGGGTACAGTACATGTGATCTCAGTGTAGATAGTGCTGTGCACAGGGTACAGTACGTGATCTCAGTGTAGATAGTGCTGTGCACAGGGTACAGTACATGTGGTCTCAGTGTCGACAGTGCTGTGCACAGGGTACAGTACATGTGATCTCAGTGTAGATAGTGCTGTGCACAGGGTACAGTACATGTGATCTCAGTGTAGATAGTGCTGTGCACAGGGTACAGTACATGTGATCTCAGTGTAGATAGTGCTGTGCACAGGGTACAGTACATGTGATGTCAGTGTAGATAGTGCTGTGCTCAGAGTACAGTACATGTGATCTCAGTGTAGATAGTGCTGTGCACAGGGTACAGTACATGTGATGTCAGTGTAGATAGTGCTGTGCACAGGGTACAGTACATGTGGTCTCAGTGTAGATAGTGCTGTGCACAGGGTACAGTACATGTGATGTCAGTGTAGATAGTGCTGTACACAGGGTACAGTACATGTGATCTCAGTGTAGATAGTGCTGTGCACAGGGTACAGTACATGTGATCTCAGTGTAGATAGTGCTGTGCACAGGGTACAGTACATGTGATCTCAGTGTAGATAGTGCTGTGCACAGGGTACAGTACATGTGATCTCAGTGTAGATAGTGCTGTGCACAGGGTACAGTACATGTGATCTCAGTGTAGATAGTGCTGTGCACAGGGTACAGTACATGTGGTCTCAGTGTAGATAGTGCTGTGCACAGGGTACAGTACATGTGGTCTCAGTGTAGACAGTGCTGTGCACAGGGTACAGTACATGTGATCTCAGTGTAGATAGTGCTGTGCACAGGGTACAGTACATGTGATCTCAGTGTAGATAGTGCTGTGCACAGGGTACAGTACGTGATCTCAGTGTAGATAGTGCTGTGCACAGGGTACAGTACATGTGGTCTCAGTGTCGACAGTGCTGTGCACAGGGTACAGTACATGTGATCTCAGTGTAGATAGTGCTGTGCACAGGGTACAGTACATGTGATCTCAGTGTAGATAGTGCTGTGCACAGGGTACAGTACATGTGGTCTCAGTGTAGATAGTGCTGTGCTCAGAGAACAGTACATGTGATGTCAGTGTAGATGGTGCTGTGCACAGGGTACAGTACATATGATCTCAGTGTAGATAGTGCTGTGCACAGGGTACAGTACATATGATCTCAGTGTAGATAGTGCTGTGCACAGGGTACAGTACATGTGATCTCAGTGTAGATAGTGCTGTGCACAGGGTACAGTACATGTGATCTCAGTGTAGGTAGAGCTATGCACAGTGTACAGTACATGTGGTCTCCCTGTAGATAGTGCTGTGCACAGGGTACAGTACATGTGATCTCAGTGTAGGTAGAGCTATGCACAGGGTACAGTACATGTGATCTCAGTGTAGATAGTGCTGTGCACAGGGTACAGTACATGTGGTCTCAGTGTAGATAGTGCTGTACACAGGGTACAGTACATGTGATCTCAGTGTAGATAGTGCTGTGCACAGGGTACAGTACATGTGATCTCAGTGTAGATAGTGCTGTGCACAGGGTACAGTACATGTGATCTCAGTGTAGATAGTGCTGTGCACAGGGTACAGTACATGTGATCTCAGTGTAGATAGTGCTGTGCACAGGGTACAGTACATGTGATCTCAGTGTAGATAGTGCTGTGCACAGGTTACAGTACATGTGATCTCAGTGTAGATAGTGCTGTGCACAGGGTACAGTACATGTGGTCTCAGTGCAGATAGTGCTGTGCACAGGGTACAGTACATGTGGTCTCAGTGTAGATAGTGCTGTGCACAGGGTACAGTACATGTGATCTCAGTGTAGGTAGAGCTATGCACAGGGTACAGTACATGTGGTCTCAGTGTAGGTAGAGCTGTGCACAGGGTACAGTACATGTGATCTCAGTGTAGATAGTGCTGTGCACAGGGTACAGTACATGTGATCTCAGTGTAGATAGTGCTGTGCACAGGGTACAGTACATGTGATCTCAGTGTAGATAGTGCTGTGCTCAGAGTACAGTACATGTGATCTCAGTGTAGATAGTGCTGTGCACAGGGTACAGTACATGTGGTCTCAGTGTAGATAGTGCTGTGCACAGGGTACAGTACATGTGATCTCAGTGTAGATAGTGCTGTGCACAGGGTACAGTACATGTGGTCTCAGCGTAGATAGTGCTGTGCACAGGGTACAGTACATGTGGTCTCCCTGTAGATAGTGCTGTGCACAGGGTATAGTACATATGATCTCAGTGTAGATAGTGCTGTGCACAGGGTACAGTACATGTGATCTCAGTGTAGATACAGTACATGTGATCTCAGTGCAGATAGTGCTGTGCACAGGGTACAGTACATGTGGTCTCCCTGTAGATAGTGCTGTGCACAGGGTATAGTACATATGATCTCAGTGTAGATAGTGCTGTGCACAGGGTACAGTACATGTGATCTCAGTGTAGATACAGTACATGTGATCTCAGTGTAGATAGTGCTGTGCACAGGGTACAGTAGATGTGATCTCAGTGTAGACAGTGCTGTGCACAGGGTACAGTACATGTGATCTCAGTGTAGATAGTGCTGTGCACAGGGTACAGCACATGTGGTCTCCCTGTAGATAGTGCTGTGCACAGGGTACAGTACATGTGATCTCTGTGTAGATAGTGCTGTGCACAGGGTACAGTACATGTGATCTCCGTGTAGATAGTGCTGTGCACAGGGTACAGTACATGTAATCTCCGTGTAGATAGTGCTGTGCACAGGGTACAGTACATGTGGTCTCAGTGTAGGTAGAGCTATCTACAGAGTACAGTACATGTGGTCTCCCTGTAGATAGTGCTGTGCACAGGGTACAGTACATGTGATGTCAGTGTAGATAGTGCTGTGCACAGGGTACAGTACATGTGATCTCAGTGTAGATAGTGCTGTGCACAGGGTACAGTACATGTGGTCTCAGTGTAGATAGTGCTGTGCACAGGGTACAGTACATGTGGTCTAGGTGTAGATAGTGCTGTGCACAGGGTACAGTACATGTGATCTCAGTGTAGATAGTGCTGTGCACAGGGTACAGTACATGTGATCTCAGTGTAGATAGTGCTGTGCACAGGGTACAGTACATGTGGTCTCAGTGTAGATAGTGCTGTGCACAGGGTACAGTACATGTGGTCTCAGTGTAGATAGTGCTGTGCACAGGGTACAGTACATGTGATCTCAGTGTAGATAGTGCTGTGCACAGGGTCCAGTACATGTAATCTCCGTGTAGATAGTGCTGTGCACAGAGTACAGTACATGTGGTCTCCCTATAGATAGTGCTGTGCACAGGGTACAGTACATGTGGTCTCAGTGTAGACAGTGCTGTGCACAGGATAATGTACATGTGGTCTCCCTGTAGATAGTGCTGTGCACAGGGTACAGTACATGTGGTCTCCCTGTAGATAGTGCTGTACACAGAGTACAGTACATGTGGTCTCCCTGTAGATAGTGCTGTGCACAGGGTACAGTACATGTGATCTCAGTGTAGATAGTGCTGTGCACAGGGTACAGTACATGTAATCTCCGTGTAGATAGTGCTGTGCACAGGGTACAGTACATGTGATCTCAGTGTAGATAGTGCTGTGCACAGGGTACAGTACATGTAATCTCAGTGTAGATAGTGCTGTGCACAGGGTACAGTACGTGATCTCAGTGTAGATAGTGCTGTGCACAGGGTACAGTACATGTGGTCTCAGTGTCGACAGTGCTGTGCACAGGGTACAGTACATGTGATCTCAGTGTAGATAGTGCTGTGCACAGGGTACAGTACATGTGATCTCAGTGTAGATAGTGCTGTGCACAGGGTACAGTACATGTGGTCTCAGTGTAGATAGTGCTGTGCTCAGAGTACAGTACATGTGATCTCAGTGTAGATAGTGCTGTACACAGGGTACAGTACATGTGATCTCAGTGTAGATAGTGCTGTGCACAGGGTACAGTACATGTGATCTCAGTGTAGATAGTGCTGTGCACAGGGTACAGTACATGTGATCTCAGTGTAGATAGTGCTGTGCACAGGGTACAGTACATGTGATCTCAGTGTAGATAGTGCTGTGCACAGGGTACAGTACATGTGGTCTCAGTGTAGATAGTGCTGTGCACAGGGTACAGTACATGTGGTCTCAGTGTAGACAGTGCTGTGCACAGGGTACAGTACATGTGATCTCAGTGTAGATAGTGCTGTGCACAGGGTACAGTACATGTGATCTCAGTGTAGATAGTGCTGTGCACAGGGTACAGTACGTGATCTCAGTGTAGATAGTGCTGTGCACAGGGTACAGTACATGTGGTCTCAGTGTCGACAGTGCTGTGCACAGGGTACAGTACATGTGATCTCAGTGTAGATAGTGCTGTGCACAGGGTACAGTACATGTGATCTCAGTGTAGATAGTGCTGTGCACAGGGTACAGTACATGTGGTCTCAGTGTAGATAGTGCTGTGCTCAGAGAACAGTACATGTGATGTCAGTGTAGATGGTGCTGTGCACAGGGTACAGTACATATGATCTCAGTGTAGATAGTGCTGTGCACAGGGTACAGTACATATGATCTCAGTGTAGATAGTGCTGTGCACAGGGTACAGTACATGTGATCTCAGTGTAGATAGTGCTGTGCACAGGGTACAGTACATGTGATCTCAGTGTAGGTAGAGCTATGCACAGTGTACAGTACATGTGATCTCAGTGTAGATAGTGCTGTGCACAGGGTACAGTACATGTGATCTCAGTGTAGATAGTGCTGTGCACAGGGTACAGTACATGTGATCTCAGTGTAGATAGTGCTGTGCACAGGGTACAGTACATGTGATCTCAGTGTAGATAGTGCTGTGCACAGGGTACAGTACATGTGATCTCAGTGTAGATAGTGCTGTGCACAGGTTACAGTACATGTGATCTCAGTGTAGATAGTGCTGTGCACAGGGTACAGTACATGTGGTCTCAGTGTAGATAGTGCTGTGCACAGGGTACAGTACATGTGGTCTCAGTGTAGATAGTGCTGTGCACAGGGTACAGTACATGTGATCTCAGTGTAGGTAGAGCTATGCACAGGGTACAGTACATGTGGTCTCAGTGTAGGTAGAGCTGTGCACAGGGTACAGTACATGTGATCTCAGTGTAGATAGTGCTGTGCACAGGGTACAGTACATGTGATCTCAGTGTAGATAGTGCTGTGCACAGGGTACAGTACATGTGATCTCAGTGTAGATAGTGCTGTGCTCAGAGTACAGTACATGTGATCTCAGTGTAGATAGTGCTGTGCACAGGGTACAGTACATGTGGTCTCAGTGTAGATAGTGCTGTGCACAGGGTACAGTACATGTGATCTCAGTGTAGATAGTGCTGTGCACAGGGTACAGTACATGTGGTCTCAGCGTAGATAGTGCTGTGCACAGGGTACAGTACATGTGGTCTCCCTGTAGATAGTGCTGTGCACAGGGTATAGTACATATGATCTCAGTGTAGATAGTGCTGTGCACAGGGTACAGTACATGTGATCTCAGTGTAGATACAGTACATGTGATCTCAGTGCAGATAGTGCTGTGCACAGGGTACAGTACATGTGGTCTCCCTGTAGATAGTGCTGTGCACAGGGTATAGTACATATGATCTCAGTGTAGATAGTGCTGTGCACAGGGTACAGTACATGTGATCTCAGTGTAGATACAGTACATGTGATCTCAGTGCAGATAGTGCTGTGCACAGGGTACAGTAGATGTGATCTCAGTGTAGACAGTGCTGTGCACAGGGTACAGTACATGTGATCTCAGTGTAGATAGTGCTGTGCACAGGGTACAGCACATGTGGTCTCCCTGTAGATAGTGCTGTGCACAGGGTACAGTACATGTGATCTCTGTGTAGATAGTGCTGTGCACAGGGTACAGTACATGTGATCTCCGTGTAGATAGTGCTGTGCACAGGGTACAGTACATGTAATCTCCGTGTAGATAGTGCTGTGCACAGGGTACAGTACATGTGGTCTCAGTGTAGGTAGAGCTATCTACAGAGTACAGTACATGTGGTCTCCCTGTAGATAGTGCTGTGCACAGGGTACAGTACATGTGATGTCAGTGTAGATAGTGCTGTGCACAGGGTACAGTACATGTGATCTCAGTGTAGATAGTGCTGTGCACAGGGTACAGTACATGTGGTCTCAGTGTAGATAGTGCTGTGCACAGGGTACAGTACATGTGGTCTAGGTGTAGATAGTGCTGTGCACAGGGTACAGTACATGTGATCTCAGTGTAGATAGTGCTGTGCACAGGGTACAGTACATGTGATCTCAGTGTAGATAGTGCTGTGCACAGGGTACAGTACATGTGGTCTCAGTGTAGATAGTGCTGTGCACAGGGTACAGTACATGTGGTCTCAGTGTAGATAGTGCTGTGCACAGGGTACAGTACATGTGATCTCAGTGTAGATAGTGCTGTGCACAGGGTCCAGTACATGTAATCTCCGTGTAGATAGTGCTGTGCACAGAGTACAGTACATGTGGTCTCCCTATAGATAGTGCTGTGCACAGGGTACAGTACATGTGGTCTCAGTGTAGACAGTGCTGTGCACAGGATACAGTACATGTGGTCTCCCTGTAGATAGTGCTGTGCACAGGGTACAGTACATGTGGTCTCCCTGTAGATAGTGCTGTACACAGAGTACAGTACATGTGGTCTCCCTGTAGATAGTGCTGTGCACAGGGTACAGTACATGTGATCTCAGTGTAGATAGTGCTGTGCACAGGGTACAGTACATGTAATCTCCGTGTAGATAGTGCTGTGCACAGGGTACAGTACATGTGATCTCAGTGTAGATAGTGCTGTGCACAGGGTACAGTACATGTAATCTCCGTGTAGATAGTGCTGTGCACAGGGTACAGTACATGTAATCTCCGTGTAGATAGTGCTGTGCACAGGGTACAGTACATGTGGTCTCCCTGTAGATAGTGCTGTGCACAGGGTACAGTACATGTGGTCTCCCTGTAGATAGTGCTGTGCACAGGGTACAGTACATGTGGTCTCCCTGTAGATAGTGCTGTACACAGAGTAGAGTACATGTGGTCTCCCTGTATAGTGCAGTACACAGGGTACAGTACATGTGGACTCACAGGAAAACGTTCCCTCGGTGCCATCCTTTATGAGGTAGAGGCTGAAGTACGCCATCAGGTCTTCTGGAAGGTCCAGTTTGGTAGTGACTGCCTGTGTTAAGATGGACAGAGGTGGAAATGTGTTGGACCAGTGGACAATCTGACATGGGTAATGGTTCACACTGTAGATGTTGAGGACACAATAGGGGGAATTATAGAAAGTGACACAATATAGTTCTACATTCAGACTCTGCCCGAGGACTTTGGTCGCCCATCTCTGGAGCTCAGATTCTGGCTAGAAATGGTAAGCTGGGTCCCTTAGTAGGATTCTGGAAGTAAGTTTTGGAGGGAAATTCCCCCCCACTCAGACATGCCCTAGGTGGGCTCAGGCACAGAGGAGTGTCCACTAGGGACAATGTTAGAGGTGAGCATACCTTGGGCGTGCCAGGCGCATGAACTTTAGTTGATTGGATAAAACCCACAGGGCTAAACTACCCCTTGTGGTATTGTGTGCTGGATTAGGATAAGAGGAGGCCTACGTGTCCTGTTTTATCTGTGACTTCAAGTGGAATTGTACTGCCGTGGACATCTGTATGCGTTACCCACCACCCCCGCAATGCCTGCGAAGGGAAAGTCTTTTTTAAGACTGCTTGAGCAATACCAAGACAACTGTCTCTGTATCCTGCGACAACAGGAGTGCACCAAACGCAATTCCGTTCTTCAGCGGTTCTAGTCTGAGCCAAGTGTCTCCAGCATCTGCCCTCAGCCAGCTACCATGCAGGGGCTGGTCCGTGGTGGGAACCAGCTGACACCAAGGAGGTGTGACCGCAGCTTGGCTACGCATATGCAGCAGAATCGGTTCCAGATGCCGCTTGAAATAGCCTGGTGGTGGCAGCATGTTCCCCACCCACTGCGCAGTGGGTGAAGTCAGTAACAAGCGGTTACTGATGGTAAGAGGGCCCAGTGGGATCAAACAAGTCTGTGATCACCTGGTGCAGGCAGCAAGGCGCATCCGGTCAGACACCGCACATTTCACAGGGGAGAAACAGGGAAATGTCTCCTCCTCAGGATAGGAGCCCAGATATCGTGTGGCCATACACTGTGATATATCTCTCAGGAAAGGAACGGGGAAATGTCTCCTCCCCAGGATAGGAGCACAGACATCATGTGGCCATATACTGTGATATATCTCACAGGGGAGGAACGGGGAAATGTCTCCTCCTCAGGATAGGAGCCCAGATATCGTGTGGCCATATACTGTGATATATCTCACAGGGGAGGAACGGGGAAATGTCTCCTCCTCAGGATAGGAGCCCAGATATCGTGTGGCCATATACTGTGATATATCTCACAGGGGAGGAACGGGGAAATGTCTCCTCCCCAGGATAGGAGCCCAGATATCATGTGGCCATATACTGTGATATATCTCACAGGGGAGGAACGGGGAAATGTCTCCTCACCAGGATAGGAGCCCGGATATCATGTGGCCATATACTGTGATATATCTCTCAGGGGAGGAACTGGGAAATGTCTCCTCATCAGGATAGGAGCCCAGATATCATGTGGCCATATACTGTGTGATATCTCACAGGGGAGGAACGGGGAAATGTCTCCTCCTCAGGATAGGAGCCCAGATATCATGTGGCCATACACTGTGATATATCTCTCAGGGGAGGAACGGGGTAATGTCTCCTCCCCAGGATAGGAGCCCAGATATCATGTGGCCATATACTGTGTGATATCTCACAGGGGAGGAACGGGGAAATGTCTCCTCCTCAGGATAGGAGCCTGGATATCATGTGGCCATATACTGTGTGATATCTCACAGGGGAGGAACGGGGAAATGTCTCCTCCTCAGGATAAGAGCCCAGACATCATGTGGCCATATACTGTGTGATATCTCACAGGGGAGGAACGGGGAAATGTCTCCTCACCAGGATAGGAGCCCAGATATCATGTGGCCATATACTGTGTGATATCTCACAGGGGAGGAACGGGGAAATGTCTCCTCCTCAGGATAGGAGCCCAGATATCATGTGGCCACACACTGTGATATATCTCTCAGGGGAGGAAAGGGGAAATGTCTCCTCACCAGGATAGAAGCCCAGATATCATGTGGCCATATACTGTGACATATCTCACAGGGGAGGAACGGGGAAATGTCTCCTCCTCAGGATAGGAGCCCGGATATCATGTGGCCATATACTGTGTGATATCTCACAGGGGAGGAACGGGGAAATGTCTCCTCCTCAGGATAGGAGCCTGGATATCATGTGGCCATATACTGTGTGATATCTCACAGGGGAGGAACGGGGAAATGTCTCCTCCTCAGGATAGGAGCCCAGACATCATGTGGCCATATACTGTGTGATATCTCACAGGGGAGGAACGGGGAAATGTCTCCTCACCAGGATAGGAGCCCAGATATCATGTGGCCATACACTGCGATATATCTCTCAGGGGAGGAACGGGGAAATGTCTCCTCCTCAGGATAGGAGCCCAGATATCATGTGGCCACACACTGTGATATATCTCTCAGGGGAGGAACGGGGAAATGTCTCCTCACCAGGATAGAAGCCCAGATATCATGTGGCCATACACTGTGATATATCTCTCAGGGGAGGAACGGGGAAATGTCTCCTCACCAGGATAGAAGCCCAGATATCATGTGGCCATACACTGTGATATATCTCTCAGGGGAGGAACGGGGTAATGTCTGCTCCCCAGGATAGGAGCCCAGATATCATGTGGCCATATACTGTGATATATCTCACAGGGAGGAACGGGGAAATGTCTCCTCACCAGGATAGGAGCCCAGATATCGTGTGGCCATATACTGGGAGATATCTCACAGGGGAGGAACGGGGAAATGTCTCCTCCCCAGGATAGGAGCCCAGATATCACGTGGCCATATACTGTGTGATATCTCACAGGGGGGGAACGGGGTAATGTCTCCTCCCCAGGATAGGAGCCCAGATATCATGTGGCCATATACTATGATATATCTCACAGGGGAGGAACGGGGAAATGTCTCCTCCCCAGGATAGGAGCCCGGATATCATGTGGCCATATACTGTGAGATATCTCACAGGGGAGGAACGGGGTAATGTCTCCTCCCCAGGATAGGAGCCCAGATATCATGTGGCCATACACTGTGATATATCTCTCAGGGGAGGAACGGGGAAATGTCTCCTCACCAGGATAGGAGCCCGGATATCATGTGGCCATATACTGTGATATATCTCACAGGGGAGGAACGGGGAAATGTCTCCTTCCCAGGATAGGAGCCCAGATATCATGTGGCCATATACTGTGAGATATCTCACAGGGAGGAACGGGGAAATGTCTCCTCACCAGAATAGGAGCCCAGATATCATGTGGCCATATACTGTGAGATATCCCACAGGGGAGATACGGGGAAACGTCTCCTCACCAGGATAGGAGCCCAGATATCATGTGGACATATACTGTGATATATCTCACATGGGAGGAACGGGGAAATGTCTCCTCACCAGGATAGGAGCCCAGATATCATGTGGACCTATACTGTGAGATATCTAACAGGGAGGAACGGGGAAATGTCTCCTCCCCAGGATAGGAGCCCGGATAACATGTGGCCATATACTGTGAGATATCTCTCGGGGGAGGAACGGGGAAATGTCTCCTCCTCAGGATAGGAGCCTGGATATCATGTGGCCATATACTGTGATATATCTCACAGGGGAGAACGGGGTAATGTCTCCTCCCCAGGATAGGAGCCCAGACATCATGTGGCCATATACTGTGATATATCTCTCAGGGGAGGAACGGTGAAATGTCTCCTCCTCAGGATAGGAGCCTGGATATCATGTGGCCATACACTGTGGTATATCTCTCAGGGGAGGAACGGGGTAATGTCTCCTCCTCAGGATAGGAGCCCAGACATCATGTGGCCATATACTGTGATATATCTCACAGGGGAGGAACGGGGAAATGTCTCCTCACCAGGATAGGAGCCCAGATATCATGTGGACATATACTGTGATATATCTCACAGGGGAGGAACGGGGTAATGTCTCCTCCCCAGGATAGGAGCCCAGACATCATGTGGCCATACACTGTGATATATCTCTCAGGGGAGGAACGTGGAAATGTCTCCTCACCAGGATAGGAGCCCAGATATCATGTGGCCATATACTGTGATATATCTCACAGGGGAGGAACAGGGAAATGTCTCCTCCTCAGGATAGGAGCCCAGATATCATGTGGCCATATACTGTGATATATCTCACAGGGGAGGAACGGGGTAATGTCTCCTCACCAGGATAGGAGCCCAGATATCATGTGGACATATACTGTGTGATATCTCACAGGGGAGGAACGGGGTAATGTCTCCTCACCAGGATAGGAGCCCAGATATCATGTGGCCATACACTGTGATATATCTCACAGGGGAGGAACGGGGTAATGTCTCCTCCCCAGGATAGGAGCCCAGATATCATGTGGCCATATACTGTGAGATATCTCACAGGGAGGAACGGGAAAAGTATATGTGAAAAAGAAAGAAATTGGATTGTTGGGTGCACATTTTCCCTTAACTTATTTAAAATATAACTTTTATTTATATATTCATGTAAAAGATATCATAAATATACCACATTAAATTGGCCTGTTTGGCTTAAGTTCCTACATCTTTAATTGCTAATTAACCTACTATGAGGTTAAGCAAAGTGAAGTATTAGAAAATAATAAAAAAAATTGGTAAGGGTGTGGACGTGATGGGAAAAAATAAGATTTTAAACCTACCGGTAAATCTTTTTCTCCTAGTCCGTAGAGGATGCTGGGGACTCCGTAAGGACCAAGGGGTATAGACTGGCTCCGCAGGAGACATGGGCACTCTAAGACTTTATATGGGTGTGCACTGGCTCCTCCCTCTATGCCCCTCCTTCAGACCTCAGTTAGAGAACTGTGCCCAGAGGAGACTGACAGTACGAGGAAAGGATTTTTGCTAATCTAAGGGCGAGATACATACCAGCCCACACCATCCACACCGTATAACATGGAATATACGAAACCAGTTACCAGTATGAAACAAAACAGCAACAGCCAGAGACCGATCAAAACTGTAACATAACCCTTATGTAAGCAACAACTATATACAAGTCTTGCAGAGTTTCCGCACTTGGGACGGGCGCCCAGCATCCACTACGGACTACGAGAAAAAGATTTACCGGTAGGTTTAAAATCTTATTTTCTCTTACGTCCTAGAGGATGCTGGGGACTCCGTAAGGACCATGGGGATTATACCAAAGCTCCAGACCGGGCGGGAGAGTGCGGATGACTCTGCAGCACCGATTGAGCAAACAAGAGGTCCTCATTAGCCAGGGTGTCAAACTTGTAGAACTTTGCAAAAGTGTTTGAACCCGACCAAGTAGCTGCTCGGAAAAAGCTGTAATGCCGAGAAGCCTCGGGCAGCCGCCCAAGAAGAGCCCACCTTCCTAGTGGAATGGGCCTTTACCGAATTAGGTAACGGCAATCCAGCCGTAGAATGAGCCTGCTGAATCGTGTTACAGATCCAGCGAGCAATAGTCTGCTTAGAAGCAGGAGCGCCAACCTTGTTGGCTGCATACAGGACAAATAGAGCCTCTGTTTTCCTAACCCGAGCCGTCCTGGTTACATAAATTTTTAAGGCCCCGACCACATCAAGGGACTTGGAATCCTCCAAGTCCCCCGTAGCCACCAGCACCACAATAGGTTGGTTCATATGAAACAACGAAACCACCTTAGGTAGAAATTGAGGACGAGTTCTCAACTCTGCCCGATCCACATGGAAAATCAGATAGGGGCTCTTGTGAGACAAAGCCACCAATTCGGACACCCGCCTCGCAGATGCCAAGCCCAACAACATGACCACCTTCCAAGTGAGAAACTTTAATTCAACCGTTTGAAGAGGTTCAAACCAGTGCGATTTAAGGAACTGTAGCACCACGTTAAGGTCCCACGGTGCCACTGGGGGCACAAAAGGAGGTTGGATGTGCAGCACTCCCTTTACAAAAGTCTGGACTTCTGGCAGAGAAGCCAATTCCTTCTGAAAGAATATAGACAAGGCCGAAATCTGCACTTTAATGGAGCCTATCTTTAGGCCCATATCCACTCCTATCTGCAGAAAATGGAGAAAACGGCCCAGGTGAAAATCTTCCGTAGGAGCATTCTTGGCTTCACACCAAGATACATATTTCCTCCAGATACGGTCATAATGCTTCGCAGTCACCTCCTTCCTAGCTTTGATTAGAGTAGGGATGACTTCCCCCGGAATACCTTTCCTAGTTAGGATTTGGTGTTCAACCTCCATGCCGTCAAACGAAACCGCGGTAAGTCTTGGAACAGACAGGGCCCCTGTTGCAACAGGTCCTCCCTGAGAGGAAGAGGCCACGGATCTTCTGTGAGCATTTCCTAAAGATCTGAATACCAGGCTCTCCGAGGCCAATCTGGAACAATGAGTATTGTCTGCACTCTTGTTCGTCTTATGATTCTCAATATTTTTGAGATGAGTGGAAGTGGAGGGAACACATAGACCGACTGAAACACCCACGGTGTCACTAGGGCGTCCACCGCCACTGCCTGAGGGTCCCTCGACCTGGACAATACGGCCGAAGCTTTTGGTTGAGGCGTGACGCCATCGTGTCTATTTGAGGAAGTCCCCACCGACTTGTTATCTCTGCAAAAACTTCTTGATGAAGTCCCCACTCTCCTGGATGGAGATCGTGTCTGCTGAGGAAGTCTGCTTCCCAGTTGTCCACTCCCGGAATGAAGACTGCTGACAGAGCGCTTACGTGATTTTCCGCCCAGCGAAGAATCCTGGTGGCTTCTGCCATTGCCGCTCTGCTCCTTGTCCCGCCTTGGCGGTTTACATGCGCCACAGCCGTGGCTCCTGGCTTAACCATATTCCCTGATAATTTCTTCCTTGTGTGACTGCTCCCCATCCTCGGAGGCTCGCGTCCGTGGTCACTAGAACCCAGTCTTGAATGCCGAACCTGCGACCCTCTAGAAGGTGAGCACTCTGAAGCCACCACAGGAGAGACACCCTGGCCCTGGGGGACAGGCTTATTTTCTTGTGTATTTGTAGATGGGACCCTGACCACTTGTCCAGAAGGTCCCACTGAAACGTCCTCGCATGGAACCTGCCGAACGGGATGGCCTCGTAGGCCGCCACCATCTTTCCCAGTACTCGAGTGCATTGATGAACGGACACTCTTTTTGGTTTTAGCAGGTCCCTGACCATGTTCTGGAGTTCCTGGGCTTTTTCCGTTGGGAGAAAAACCCTCTTCCGTGCCCAGAACCATGCCCAAAAATGACAGTCGAGTCGTCGGAATCAACTGTGACTTTGGTAGATTCAGAATCCAGCCGTGTTGCTGTAGCACTCTCAGGGAGAGCGACACACTTTTCAGTAACTGATCTCTCGATCTCGCTTTTATCAGGAGATCGTCCAAGTATGGGATAATTGTGACTCCTTGCCTGCGCAGGAGCACCATCATTTCCGACATTACCTTGGTGAAAATCCTCGGGGCCGTGGAAAGCCCAAACGGCAACGTCTGAAACTGGTAATGACAATACTGTACAGCGAATCTCAGGTACGCCTGATGAGGGGGATAAATGGGGACATGAAGGTATGCATCCTTTATGTCCAGTGACACCATAAAATCCCCCCCTTCCAGGCTGGAGATCACCGCCCGGAGAGATTCCATCTTGAATTTGAACCTTTTCAAATACAGGTTCAGGGATTTTAGATTCAGAATGGGTCTGACCTGGTTGAATAATACCCCTTCGCCTGTTGTATTAGGGGAACCTTGATAATCACTTGCTGTTGACACAGCTTTTGTATGGCAGCTGAAACTATTTCTCTCTCTGGGGGAGAAGCTGGCAAAGCCGATTTGAAAAATCGGCGAGGAGGCACTTCTTCGAACTCTAGTTTGTAGCCTTGGGATACAATGTTGACTGCCCAAGGATCCAAATCCGACTGAACCCAGACCTGGCTGAAGAGTCGAAGACGTGCCCCCACCGGTGCGGACTCCCTCAGCGGAGCCCCAGCGTCATGCAGTGAATTTTGTAGAGGCCGGGGAGGACTTTTGTTCCTGGGAACTAGCCGTAGCAGGCGTTCTTTTCCCTCTACCACTACCTCTGGCAAGGAAGGAAGAGGAAGAGCCCCGACCCTTTCTGAACTTATGCGACCGAAAGGACTGCATCTGATATTGAGGTGCTTTCTTTTGCTGAGGGGGAACGTAAGGCAAAAAGGAAAACTTACCCGCGGTAGCTGTGGAAACCAGGTCCGCGAGTCCCTCCCCAAATAAAACCTCACCCTTGTAAGGTAAAGTCTCCATATGTCTCTTTGAATCGGCATCACCTGTCCATTGGCGGGTCCACAGGGACCTTCTAGCCGAAACTGCCATGGCATTGGCTCTTGAACCCAACAGCCCAATATCTCTTGCAGCCTCTCTCATATACATTGCTGCGTCCTTAATGTGACTCAAGGTCAACAAAATACTATCTTTATCTAGGGTGTCAATGTCAGATGACAAGTTATCTGCCCACGCTGCAATCGCGCTACCCACCCATGCCGACGCTACTGCCGGTCTGAGCATTGCACCCGTATGTGTATAAATTGATTTTAAGGTAGTTTCCTGTCTGCGATCAGCAGGATCCTTGAGGGCTGCCGTGTCTGGAGACGGTAGTGCCACCTTTTTGGACAAGCGCGTTAAAGCCTTGTCCACCGTGGGCGAGGATTCCCATCGTAATCTGTCCTGTGAGGGGAAAGGATACGCCATAATAATTCTCTTGGGAATCTGCAGTTTCTTGTCTGGAGTTTCCCAAGCCTTTTCAAATAACTCGTTCAGCTCATGAGATGGGGGAAACGTTACCTCAGGTTTCTTTTCCTTAAACATGTGTACCCTCTTGTCAGGGACAGAGGGGTCATCTGTGATATGTAAAACATCCTTTATTGCAATAATCATATAATGAATACTCTTGGCCACCCTTGGGTGTAACCTTGCATCATCGTAGTCGACACTGGAGTCGGAATCCGTGTCGGTATCAGTGTCTGCTATCTGGGACAGGGGACGTTTATGAGACCCTGAAGGGCCCTGTGACACAGTCAAAGCCATGGATTGACTCCCTGTATTATCCCTGGACTCTGCTTTGTCCAATCTTTTATGTAATAAAGTCACATTTGCATTTAAAACATTCCACATATCCAACCAATCAGGAGTCTGCGGTGCCGACGGAGACACCACAATCATCTGCTCTGCCTCCTCCCTAGACGAGCCTTCCGCTTCAGACATGCCGACACACACGTACTGACACCCCCACACACACTGGGATATACGTATATGGGGACAGCCCCCCAATAAGGCCCTTTGGAGAGACAGAGAGAGAGTATGCCAGCACACACCCAGCGCCACTGGAAACAAAGTCCCAGTCTGTGCAGCGCTTTTATATATTATATATACATACACTTTTTTGTGCCAAATAAATGTGCCCCCCTCGTTTTTGCCCTCTGTTACTTGGTTCAGCAGGGGAGAGTCCGGGAGCAGCTTCTCTGCAGTGTGCTGTGGAGAAAATGGCGCTGGTTAGTTCTGGAGGATCAAGCCCCGCCCCCTCGACGGCGGGCTTCGGTCCCGCTCAATTTTTTTATACTGGCGGGTTTTAATAATATACTGCCTCCGCAGTATCTGATACCTGTGCCAGTGTTATTTGAGGTAATTATTGCTGCCAGGGCGCCCTTCCCCCTGCGCCCTGCACCCTTGCTGTGCCTTGTGTGTGTGTGTGAGCAACGGCGCGCAGCGTGACCGCTGCGCGGTACCTCACTGAAGATCTGAAGTCTTCTGCCTTCTTATACTCACCCGGCTTCTATCTTCCGGCTCTGTGTGGAGGACGGCGGCGCGGCTCCGGGACGAACAGCGAGGACGACACCTGTGTTCCGACCCTCTGGAGCTAATGGTGTCCAGTAGCCTAAGAAACAGAGCCTATCACTTAAGTAGGTCTGCTTCTCTCTCCTCAGTCCCACGATGCAGGGAGTCTGTTGCCAGCAGTGCTCCCTGAAAATAAAAAACCTAACAAAATTCTTTATCAGAGAAACTCAGGAGAGCTCCCTGTAGTGCACCCAGTCTCCTCTGGGCACAGGATCTAACTGAGGTCTGGAGGAGGGGCATAGAGGGAGGACCCAGTTCACACCCATCTAATGTCTTATACCAGCTCACATCACGAACATACCGCAAGACATGGCCTTCGGCAGAATACCAGCCCACGGTATGAAAACATACAGCCATATGCCGATAGAATATGTAACCCAACCAATAATAAGGAAACACATGCCATGGCATGAACAACGTCAGCGATAGCCTGACAGAGAAGAAACACCACAAAGTGCAACCAAATCAATAACTGCAGACACAGTACGCACAGGGACGGGCGCCCAGCATCCTCTACGGACTAGGAGAAAAGGATTTACCGGTAGGTACTAAAATCCTATTTTCTCTTACGTCCTAGAGGATGCTGGGGACTCCAAAAGGACCATGGGGACTATACCAAAGCTCCAGACCGGGCGGGAGAGTGCGGACGACTCTGCAGCACCGATTGAGCAAACATGAGGTCCTCATCATCCAGAGTATCAAATTGGTAGAGCTTAGCAAAAGTGTTTGAAACCCGACCAAGTAGCCGCTCGGCCAAGTTAAGCCGCCGAGACACCACGGGCTTCCGCCCAAGAAGAGCCCATCTTCCTAGTAGAATGGGTCTAATGGGTCTCCCCCGACTTCGGTAACGGCACTCCAGCCGTAGCACTAGCACACGGAATCGTATCACAGATCCAGCATGTAATAGACCGCAGAGACGCAGACGCCCCAAGCATGCTGAGAGCATTCCGGACAAACCGAGCCTCTGTTTCCCCAAACTGAGCCCAATTGGCGACATAAATCTTCAAAAGCTCTGACTGCATCGAGAGACATTGAATCAGCCAATGCTGAAGTTACCACAGGCATCAAACTAGGCAGATTCTTGATAAACCCCGAAAACCCTTTTCGGCAGAACTACTAACCGAGTTCTCAATTCTATCCACTTGGAAGATCAAATAGGGGCTCTTGTGAGACAAAGCCGCTACATCCGACAACCGCTTTGCGGTCGCCCAAAAAGCAAAAGCATGACCACTCTCCAAGAGAGAAAGTTTAACACAACCTTTAATAAAGGTTCCAACCAGTGAGACACCACGTCAAGAGCCCACTGTGCCAATGGGGCACCAATGGAGGTTGGATGTGCAGTACTCCTTTCACCAAAGTCTAAACTTCCGTAAAGGTGAACAATTCTTTTTTTTTTAAATTTACAAGGCCAAACTGCCCTGAAACGGAGCCTAACTGTAGGCCTGCATCCACACCTGCTTGCAAAGAACGGAGAAGAACGACTCAGCTGAAAGTCTGCCGTAGGAAGCTTCTTAGATTTACACCAAGACACATATTTACGCTAAATACGGTGTTAAGGCTTCGCCGTTACTTCTTTTATAGCCTGAAGAAGTGTGGAAATGACCTCACTGGGAATACCCAATCGGACTAGGATATGGCGTTCAACCACCACGTCGCCAAACGCAGCCACGGTAAGTCCTGATACACGCCTGGATCTTGCTGTAACAGTTCCTCCCGCAGAGGAAAAGGCCAGGGATCTTCTATGAATAAATCTTGAAGCACTGGATACCAAGTCCTCCTTGGCTAGACCGGAATAATGAGGATCACCGGAACCTCTGTTCTTCTTACGTTTATCACCTTCAGCCGAGTGAAAGCGGAGGAGACACATAGACCGACCGAAAACACCCAAGGTGTCACGAGGGTGTCCACTGCTATAGCTTGAGTGTCCCTTGACCTGGAACTATATTCCTGAGGTCTCTCGTTGAGGCAAGACGCCAACATACCCAAATGAGGCACTCCTCGAAGACTTGTCACATCTGTAAAACTTCTCGATGACGACTGTATTTCTCCCGGCTGGAGAGCGCGACTGCAGTGGAAATCTATTACTCTGTCGTTTACGTCCGGAACTAAGACTTTACCAGTCTGTCCACCCAGCGGAAAACTATTTCAGCTTCTGCCATTGCCGCTTTGCTCCTTGTTCCGCCCTAGCGGCTTACTTACGCCACTGCTGTGAAGTCGTCCGTCAGAATTAACACGGGCAGATCATGAAGTTAATTGAAAACAGCTCTCACTTCAAGAAAGCTTATTGTAGACAAACTTCGCAGTTTGACCTTTTCCTCTGGAAATACGTCCCATGCAAGGACTGCTACCCAGCCACGGAGATCTGCATGCATGGACACCAGGATCTCATCCTGGATCCCGAACCTTCGTCCCTCTAGGAGGTGAGAACTGAGCAGACACCGCAGGAGCGATATCCTGGCCATTAAAATTAGATTCCGGTGCAAGTGCCGGTGAGACCCGGACCACCTTCCCAACAGGTCCCGTGAAAACCACTCTGGCATTCGACCTGCTCATTGAAAAGGCCTCTTAGGCTGCACCCAACTTCTTCATCAACGGAACATACTAATGGAGTGGCACTGCAAATCTGATCCGACTCAGGATCCTCAGCCCTCTCTTCGCAGGAAACCACATAACCTCAACCGTTCAGTATCTACCTTGATACCACCTCCGACATCTGCGGCGTTAGGAACAACAGCCCTTCCCCGTGTTGAAGAACCGTCAGAGAGAAACAACGATTTGCACCACTTGTTTCTTAACCTCGCCTCAAGCAGGTGAACATTTCAGTACAGAATAACAATGGCTCTTACTATTGCAAGAAAACCATCATACAACCATCACGCCAGTGAAATGTCAAAGACAATCCTGGCCATTCCTCCAGGTAATCTGAATGCGTAGAACGACGCATGTAAACTTTTTTTTTTTTTTTTTATAACCGGGACAGGAGGACAAGGCTTTGAACCTGACGCACCTCTGGTATGGCGTCGCGTACTACCTCCCCCTCCAGAGGGGAAACGGCGATATCCATTTGAAAATCAGAGAGGGAAACATCTGTAACACCAGAATGTCCCCCTCTGGATTCTATAAGTAACTCACCGGTCCTAGTCCATTCCTGGACTAACTGAAAGTAGTAACCGAGTCCTCACCGAAGCGGGGTCCCGCCATATAGACTCTGCGACATGTGGTGTATGTGATAAAAAACAGAAACGACCTCCTCTTCTGCGAACCTAACAAGGCTGCAGACCTCTTACCTGTTCACCTTCCACAGGCTGTACAGAAACGGAGAAAAAACAGAACTGTATCTAACCGATTAAAATGACTGCATCCCACAAAAGAATGCGTCACCAACCGTTGTGAGGGAATCTAACTCCCGAAGTTAGACTTACCAGGAATATCCACCGAGATTGACTGAACTGAGGCATCCCCCCAAACAGCGGTACACCGTCCCAGGGAAAAACTCCAGTATCTCTCGGAGTCAGCCTCAGCAATCCCCCGGTCACACATCCTGCATTCAAACGACAGCCTGCCGCCATGTTATAGAGAAGACCAACATAAGGAAGCTCCCCTCTCTCTTTAGGGTAAATCTATCTGAAGACTTACTGAATCCAAACACTCTCATGTGCATGAAACGCAAATAAGCCCACAGTATAGAAATAAAATATCACTTCGCTTTCCTGTATACGATCCTTTGTGACAGGGCCCCGTGTCGACCAGGAGTTAACTTTCACAGTATTCTATCCGTGGCAGGAAAAGAATAAACATTCGGACGCCTTGAGAGGATGTGATACCAACCCGTCACGGCCGACCTAGAGCTTTATCAACAGAGCGACCAGCACATGAGAGAGAATACTTTACTTCAGTCGACATTAGAAATCGTAATGTAATACACAAATACACACGTATCCCCTATACGGGTGGTCTTCAGTATGCCGACTGACGGGATCTCGGCGCACAGTATACCGGCGCCGGAATCCCGACAGCCGGAATACCGACACTTATTCTCCCTCGTGGGGGTCCATGACCCCCCTGGAGGGAGAATAAAATAGCGTGGCCACCGTGCCCGTAGCGTGGCGAGCCCGCAAGGGGCTCATTTGCGCTCGCCACACTGTCGGTAAGCCGGCGGACGGGCTCCCGGAGCTGGTATGCTGGTCGCCGGGAGCCCGACCGCCGGCATACCATACTGAACCCCCCCCTATACATATATATACAACATAAATATAAGTGGATTGTCTCGACCCGTAGGGTCCCTAGTGACAGTATTGTGTACTGTATGTGTATGACTGTGTGCTGACGTGCCCCAGTTGTAAATCAGACAGGAAACCATATGGTCGACAGAAACCCTAGTATTTGTCGACAAACCGGGAGTAGTAACCAGGTAAAATAACCATCTGGCGACCCCGAGAGGTCCGAGTAGAAATTACCTAAATAAACTTTCTACGACTCTCCCACCTACTACCATATCAGTGCTTGAGCCACATGCCCAAGGAACTGTACCAAACATATATATACAAATATATATATACATACTGACGTAAGGCAGTTACAGCCTGTTAAGTTACTCTCAGTAAAACAGTTGGTGCCGACAGGGTTGCCCGCATACAACTGTGTCACCCAAATAGTGTTCCCTTCAGCCAAGTAACCAACTACCGACCTGCTGACACTGCATAAACTGCTTCGAGGACCCATAGGCGTCAATGATGCAGACAGCGATCCCCCTTTAGTGACAGAATACTGAATCCTGTCGACATATGTCGACTAAAAAGGTCTAGTGGGCATCCTGAGCAGGGAAACCCAGGGTACAAGGTATCCTCCCATTTAAGCCCCTAAGTGTTATAATCTAAACACTGTGCCCCCCTCACGATTGAACAACGGCGAAAAATGGCGCTGAAAGGATTGAGAGGATGAAGCCCCGCCCCTTCAGCCCGCTAAAATATACCTTCTCTTTCCCAGCGGGGGACCTTATACAGTGTCTACACACTGTATATAAAGGTCCACATCGTTAAAACAGTGCTCATCATGCTGCCCAGGGCGCCCCCCCCCCTTGCGCCCTGCACCCTTGTGAGCCTTCGGGGCGGGAGAAGTGGCGCGCAGCGCTGCTTCATGCTGGCGGGGGACGGGACACGGACCACCGTAATATATATATATATATATATATATATATATATATATATATATAGTACACCCTAACCAGTGTATAACACGCAGCCCAGGGCGCCGCCCCCCCCCCCCTGCACCCTCATGAGCAGTCGGCGCGGGAGTCCCTGTCGCGTCTCATTCGCTATGCTGGCGGGGGTATGGGACCCGGTGCCCAGGCACCGAGAAAGCCTTTTAATGCCAGCCTTGTGTGAAAAAATCAGTAACTTGCTGCCCAGGGCGCTCCCCCCCACCAGCGCCCTGCACCCTGTGAGTGCGTTGGTGTGTGGGAGCATGGACCGCTGCGCTGTACCTCCGTTACTGAAGTCTTCTGCCGTCACTGAAGCCTTCTGTTCTTCTAATACTCACCCGGCTTCTGTCTTCTGTGAGGGGGGTGACGGCGCGGCTCCAGGAACAAGCAGCTAAGCGCACCAAGTGATCGAACCCTCTGGAGCTAATGGTGTCCAGTAGCCGAGAAGCAGAGCCTTTAACTCAGAAGAAGTGGTTCTGACTTCTCTCCCCTCACTCCCACGATGCAGGGAGCCTGTAGCCAGCAGGTCTCCCTGAAAATAAAAAACCTAACAAAATTATTTTCAGAGAAACTCAGGAGAGCTCCCCTAGTGTGTGACCCATCACTCCTGGGCACAAAGTCTAACTGAGGTCTGGAGGAGGGGCATAGAGGGAGGAGCCAGTTCACACCCAGTTTAAGTCTTTATAGTGTGCCCAGGCTCCTGCGGATCCGTCTATACCCCATGGTCCGTTTGGAGTCCCCAGCATCCTGTAGGACGTAAGAGAAAATTGTATTATGAAGCTGTTCACGATCTATATCTTAATATTATAAATCACTTGTATTGCGCCATTGTTTTTTACAATAAATTCACTCAGGATCAGCGGGTAAATTCAATAGACCTTGTCACGTGTCTGTAAACTATCCGCTGCAGCAGTTGTTACAATGTTACTGAATACTACATACTTATTATTCACAGCTCGGCATTTATGTCACTAAGCCTTTAATGCTGGACAAATATAATCTGTGTTATACAGTTACTGTGAATACTCCAATTATTTAATTTAGCACAATGTACATATTAAAATCAATAGTTACATTATACACATTTATCACTGAGTTTTAAATAATATTTATTAATTGTGCTTCATCTCCTTGAGTATTTGTGTAGTATGGTATATACTTTACTAGTCTTATTGATGTGTCACGTAATCTCTCATGTCTATAAGTGCACATAGGATTACTATAGCGAAAGTGCTTTATACCTAAATAATAATCCTGCAGGAATGGGCGTCCTCCTGATGATTTTATGTATAGTGAAGTACTTCTATTGCATAGGGTCCCTGTCTATAGTCCGCACTGTAATGGATTTCGCCGTATAGTGATTTTAGATAAGGCACATATAGCTACAGTGATCAGCTTATAGTCAGTACACGTCAGAACAGGTCACATTTCACCTGCCTATGCGCATTTCGCTTTGTAAAAGCTCTCTAAAGGCTATAATGAGCGGCGCCCGTCACCCGTGACGGCTATAAAGGGTGCTCAGACCAATAAGAGGTGGTCCGATTACGTTAATTCCAATAATAATCGGACCCCAGGAATTCAAACCCTGTCCGTTACCTTCAAACAGTACAACCCCCTGATATCTCATGCGGGAGAATTATCCTTCAATCAGGATCAGACATGGGGAATTCAAACCCTCAGTGTGTGGCTGTTAATTAGCGCTTTCATATGGGGGAGTTACTCCCACCTCTGTGTATTATGAAGGCAGTCTGTTTACCGCATACCCCGCAGCATGCATGCATATATACACAACTATAGTTAACCATACACTGTGTGGCATGGAATCTCTTCAGTGCTTATTATTAATACATATTCCCATTCAACTCTAATTAATCTCTTGATGTATATATTTTAATAATTAGATTTATAAACATGATATGTGTATCACCATATACACTCTCTGGTGCTGAAGTTTTCTCTTTTACAGGAATGGGAAAAGGTCTCCTTCCCAGTGGAGGAACCCAGCTATTGTGTGGCCACACTCTAAGATATCTCACAGTGTATGGCAATGATATACTGTATGTAGGGTGTCAGGCTGTCGGTTGAAATGATGGTCGGTCTGACAGCCATTTTATCTGACCGTTTATACCCAGTGCAAGAAAGTTCATTTTGAAATCCACAATCAATGGAGACAGAAGATCTCACCTCCAGCACATCCTCAGTCTGGTCAGATGTCAGAATGGAGACTTTCACCTTCTGCCCATTGGAGAGGAAGACTTCCAGCTGGACCTCCTCTGTAGGGATCTGTTGAGTCTCCTTCAGAACGTTACAGAAAAAAACACATCAGAATTACCACAAGCTGTGACCTCAGTCCAGCTGCCATTACTTAGTCCTGGAGTACTATTATATCGCCAAGAAAAGGAAGAGATTTGTCCTGGGTGGTGCATATATAGTAATAAAATTATAACTTTTATTTCTAACATATTAAAAGTGGTGTGATGTAGTATTAAACCTGCGGAATAAAATATAGATATAGTTATGTGTAGAAAAGAAGGAAAATGTGCTAAAAAAAACTGCTGTGTACGGTACACCCACCGTAATGTTTGTATAATAAATACAATTATGATCAAGAGGACGTTGTATTGTATTTTCTTATTTTCTTGGTACACCGATGAGTCATTTTTTTCAGGATAAATAAATTTGCTTTGAACTTCAATATCAGTTGTTTGATATAGTTAAGTCCTAATACCACAGGTTAATAGAACAGCGCCGTGACACGTTTATATATATTTATCAGGTCTGGGTTTATCACACATTAAACCATAGGTGGACATTTGCTATTTAACATGTCAGCCACATAGAATCAGTTCAAATCTTCATGTGTACCACACGAATTATATGTAGAATGACTGTATGCAAATCTGCATCAATCAGCGTATTTAGGTTTATGCACGGTCACATCCCTCATGTGCCGCCCCTCAGACTTTTGTGGCTGACAGGATTTCCCCACTAACAGAACTAATTCATCACTGTCAGTCCCTCACAGAAAGAACTATGGGTGTATAATACATCCTCAAGCTAACATATTTAATGCACCACAGTATTATAATATAGTGGGCATCGCCTTGCACAGCATAACAGCCGACGCACGTTTCAAGCTATAGCTTTATTATTTTTGCCTGCATTAAGCTATACTGCGAAACGTACGTCAGCTGTTATGCTGTCTGCATTGATTACAGAATTAGTTTTCTTAAACTGGGGATACACGATCAGATAAAATGCCTGTCAATACAATACAATATCCTATTGATCATAATTGTGTTTATTATACAGACATTACAGTTTGTGTACCATACACAGCAGTTTTCTAATCACATTTTCCTTCTTTTCTGCACATTACTATATCTATATTTTATTTTGCAGGTTTTAATACTACATCCCACAACTTTTAATATGTGACAGATAAAACAAATATTTTATTAAGGTCTATTTGTGCACCACCCAGGACAATTTGGTTTCTTTTCTTGGCGATATAATAGTAATCTATTGTCATCTAGCTAGCACCCCCCCCCCCCCTATAGTTATTCTGTGATTTGAAGTAGAAAATTAAGACATTAGGGGTTAAAATCTGAATATTCTGATAAAACGTCCTGTACAGTTGAGTTCAACCTTTAGTTAAGAACTGTAATACCCACAGCAGTTCTAAAAGATAGAGGAATAACCTGGGGAAATCATGATCACATTACACCACAATTCACAGAGGAATCTAGATTACACCAGACACAACGTATACCAGATCCAACACCAGAGATCTCTGGGAGTCTCTATGTTACACTAGACACACTGTATACCAGAACCAATGCCAGAGATCACTGGGGGCCTCTATGTTACACTAAACACACTGTATACCAGAACCAACACCCGAGATCACTGGGGGCCTCTATGTTACACTAAACACACTGTATACCAGATCCAACACCAGAGATCACTGGGGGCCTCTATGTTACACTAGACACATTGTATACCAGATCCAACACCAGAGATCACTGGGGGCCTCTATGTTATACTAGACACATTGTATACCAGAACCAACACCAGAGATCACTGGGGGCCTCTATGTTACACCAGACACATTGTATACCAGATCCAACACCAGAGATCACTGGGGGCCTCTATGTTACACTAGACACACTGTATACCAGATCCAACACCAGAGATCACTGGGAGCCTCTATGTTACACTAGACACACTGTATACCAGAACCAACACCAGAGATCACTGGGGGCCTCTATGTTACACTAGACACACTGTATACCAGATCCAACACCAGAGATCACTGGGGGCCTCTATGTTACACTAGACACACTGTATACCAGATCCAACACCAGAGATCACTGGGGGCCTCTATGCTACACTAGACACACTGTATACCAGATCCAATGCCAGAGATCACTGGGGGCCTCTATGTTACACTAGACACACTGTATACCAGAACCAACGCCAGAGATCACTGGGGGCCTCTATGTTACACTAGACACACTGTATACCAGATCCAACACCAGAGATCACTGGGGGCCTCTATGTTACACTAGACACACTGTATACCAGATCCAACACCAGAGATCACTGGGGGCCTCTATGTTACACTAGACACACTGTATACCAGATCCAACACCAGAGATCACTGGGAGTCTCTATGTTACACTAGACACACTGTATACCAGATCCAACACCAGAGATCACTGGGGGCCTCTATGTTACACTAGACACACTGTATACCAGAACCAACACCAGAGATCACTGGGGGCCTCTATGTTACACTAGACACATTGTATACCAGATCCAACACCAGAGATCACTGGGTGCCTCTATGTTACACTAGACACACTGTATACCAGATCCAACACCAGAGATCACTGGGGGCCTCTATGTTACACTAGACACATTGTATACCAGATCCAACACCAGAGATCACTGGGGCCTCTATGTTACACTAGACACACTGTATACCAGATCCAACACCAGAGATCACTGGGGGCCTCTATGTTACACCAGACACATTGTATACCAGAACCAACACCAGAGATCACTGGGGGCCTCTATGTTACACTAAACACACTGTATACCAGATCCAACACCAGAGATCACTGGGGGCCTCTATGTTACACTAAACACACTGTATACCAGATCCAACACCAGAGATCACTGGGGGCCTCTATGTTACACTAGACACACTGTATACCAGATCCAACACCAGAGATCACTGGGGCCTCTATGTTACACTAGACACATTGTATACCAGATCCAACACCAGAGATCACTGGGGACCTCTATGTTACACTAGACACATTGTATACCAGATCCAACACCAGAGATCACTGGGGGCCTCTATGTTACACTAGACACACTGTATACCAGATCCAACACCAGAGATCACTGGGGCCTCTATGTTACACTAGACACACTGTATACCAGAACCAACACCAGAGATCACTGGGGTCCTCTATGTTACACTAGACACACTGTATACCAGATCCAACACCAGGGATCACTGGGGGCCTCTATGTTACACTAGACACACTGTATACCAGATCCAACACCAGAGATCACTGGGGGCCTCTATGTTACACTAGACACACTGTATACCAGATCCAACACCAGAGATCACTGGGGGCCTCTATGTTACACTAGACACACTGTATACCAGAACCAACACCAGAGATCACTGGGGGCCTCTATGTTACACTAAACACACTGTATACCAGGTCCAACACCAGAGATCACTGGGGGCCTCTATGTTACACCAGACACATTGTATACCAGATCCAACACCAGAGATCACTGGGGGCCTCTATGTTACACTAGACACACTGTATACCAGATCCAACACCAGAGATCACTGGGGCCTCTATGTTACACTAGACACATTGTATACCAGATCCAACACCAGAGATCACTGGGGCCTCTATGTTACACTAAACACACTGTATACCAGATCCAACACCAGAGATCACTGGGGGCCTCTATGTTACACTAGACACACTGTATACCAGATCCAACACCAGAGATCACTGGGGGCCTCTATGTTACACTAGACACATTGTATACCAGATCCAACACCAGAGATCACTGGGGGCCTCTATGTTACACTAGACACACTGTATACCAGATCCAACACCAGAGATCACTGGGGGCCTCTATGTTACACTAGACACACTGTATACCAGAACCAACACCAGAGATCACTGGGGGCCTCTATGTTACACTAGACACACTGTATACCAGAACCAACACCAGAGATCACTGGGGGCCTCTATGTTACACTAGACACACTGTATACCAGATCCAACATCAGAGATCACTGGGGGCCTCTATGTTACACTAGACACACTGTATACCAGAACCAACACCAGAGATCACTGGGGCCTCTATGTTACACTAGACACATTGTATACCAGATCCAACACCAGAGATCACTGGGGCCTCTATGTTACACTAAACACACTGTATACCAGATCCAACACCAGAGATCACTGGGGGCCTCTATGTTACACTAGACACACTGTATACCAGATCCAACACCAGAGATCACTGGGGGCCTCTATGTTACACTAGACACATTGTATACCAGATCCAACACCAGAGATCACTGGGGGCCTCTATGTTACACTAGACACACTGTATACCAGATCCAACACCAGAGATCACTGGGGGCCTCTATGTTACACTAGACACACTGTATACCAGAACCAACACCAGAGATCACTGGGGGCCTCTATGTTACACTAGACACACTGTATACCAGAACCAACACCAGAGATCACTGGGGGCCCCTATGTTACACTAAACACACTGTATACCAGATCCAACACCAGAGATCACTGGGGGCCTCTATGTTACACTAAACACACTGTATACCAGATCCAACACCAGAGATCACTGGGGGCCTCTATGTTACACTAGACACATTGTATACCAGATCCAACACCAGAGATCACTGGGGGCCTCTATGTTACACTAGACACACTGTATACCAGATCCAACACCAGAGATCACTGGGGGCCTCTATGTTACACTAGACACATTGTATACCAGATCCAACACCAGAGATCACTGGGGGCCTCTATGTTACACTAGACACATTGTATACCAGATCCAACACCAGAGATCACTGGGGGCCTCTATGTTACACTAGACACATTGTATACCAGATCCAACACCAGAGATCACTGGGGGCCTCTATGTTACACTAGACACATTGTATACCAGATCCAACACCAGAGATCACTGGGGGCCTCTATGTTACACTAGACACACTGTATACCAGATCCAACACCAGAGATCACTGGGGGCCTCTATGTTACACTAGACACATTGTATACCAGAACCAACACCAGAGATCACTGGGGCCTCTATGTTACACTAGACACATTGTATACCAGAACCAACACCAGAGATCACTGGGGGCCTCTATGTTACACTAGACACATTGTATACCAGATCCAACACCAGAGATCACTGGGGGCCTCTATGTTACACTAGACACACTGTATACCAGAACCAACACCAGAGATCACTGGGGGCCTCTATGTTACACTAGACACACTGTATACCAGATCCAACACCAGAGATCACTGGGGGCCTCTATGTTACACTAGACACAATGTATACTGGAACCAACACCAGAGATCACTGGGGGCCTCTATGTTACACTAGACACATTGTATACCAGATCCAACACCAGAGATCACTGGGGGCCTCTATGTTACACTAGACACATTGTATACCAGATCCAACACCAGAGATCACTGGGGGCCTCTATGTTACACTAGACACACTGTATACCAGATCCAACACCAGAGATCACTGGGGGCCTCTATGTTACACTAGACACATTGTATACCAGAACCAACACCAGATATCACTGGGGGCCTCTATGTTACACTAGACACATTGTATACCAGATCCAACACCAGAGATCACTGGGAGCCTCTATGTTACACTAGACACATTGTATACCAGATCCAACACCAGAGATCACTGGGGGCCTCTATGTTACACTAGACACACTGTATACCAGAACCAACACCAGAGATCACTGGGGGCCTCTATGTTACACCAGACACATTGTATACCAGATCCAACACCAGAGATCACTGGGGGCCTCTATGTTACACTAGACACATTGTATACCAGATCCAACACCAGAGATCACTGGGGGCCTCTATGTTACACTAGACACATTGTATACCAGATCCAACACCAGAGATCACTGGGGGCCTCTATGTTACACTAGACACATTGTATACCAGATCCAACACCAGAGATCACTGGGGGCCTCTATGTTACACTAGACACACTGTATACCAGAACCAACACCAGAGATCACTGGGGCCTCTATGTTACACTAGACACACTGTATACCAGAACCAACACCAGAGATCACTGGGGCCTCTATGTTACACTAGACACATTGTATACCAGAACCAACACCAGAGATCACTGGGAGTCTCTATGTTACACTAGACACATTGTATACCAGATCCAACACCAGAGATCACTGGGGGCCTCTATGTTACACTAGACACACTGTATACCAGATCCAACACCAGAGATCACTGGGGGCCTCTATGTTACACTAGACACACTGCATACCAGATCCAACACCAGAGATCACTGGGGGCCTCTATGTTACACTAGACACATTGTATACCAGATCCAACACCAGAGATCACTGGGGGCCTCTATGTTACACTAGACACATTGTATACCAGATCCAACACCAGAGATCACTGGGGGCCTCTATGTTACACTAGACACACTGTATACCAGATCCAACACCAGAGATCACTGGGGGCCTCTATGTTACACTAGACACATTGTATACCAGATCCAACACCAGAGATCACTGGGGCCTCTATGTTACACTAGACACATTGTATACCAGAACCAACACCAGAGATCACTGGGAGTCTCTATGTTACACTAGACACACTGTATACCAGATCCAACACCAGAGATCACTGGGGCCTCTATGTTACACTAGACACACTGTATACCAGATCCAACACCAGAGATCACTGGGGGCCTCTATGTTACACTAAACACATTGTATACCAGATCCAACACCAGAGATCACTGGGAGTCTCTATGTTACACTAGACACACTGTATACCAGATCCAACACCAGAGATCACTGGGGGCCTCTATGTTACACTAGACACACTGTATACCAGAACCAACACCAGAGATCACTGGGAGTCTCTATGTTACACTAGACACATTGTATACCAGATCCAACACCAGAGATCACTGGGGGCCTCTATGTTACACTAGACACATTGTATACCAGATCCAACACCAGAGATCACTGGGGGCCTCTATGTTACACTAGACACACTGTATACCAGATCCAACACCACAGATCACTGGGGGCCTCTATGTTACACTAGACACACTGTATACCAGATCCAACACCAGAGATCACTGGGGGCCTCTATGTTACACTAACACACTGTATACCAGATCCAACACCAGAGATCACTGGGGGCCTCTATGTTACACTAGACACACTGTATACCAGATCCAACACCAGAGATCACTGGGGGCCTCTATGTTACACTAGACACACTGTATACCAGAACCAACACCAGAGATCACTGGGGGCCTCTATGTTACACTAGACACATTGTATACCAGATCCAACACCAGAGATCACTGGGGGCCTCTATGTTACACTAAACACATTGTATACCAGAACCAACACCAGAGATCACTGGGGGCCTCTATGTTACACTAGACACACTGTATACCAGAACCTACACCAGAGATCACTGGGGGCCTCTATGTTACACTAAACACATTGTATACCAGATCCAACACCAGAGATCACTGGGGGCCTCTATGTTACACTAGACACACTGTATACCAGATCCAACACCAGAGATCACTGGGGGCCTCTATGTTACACTAAACACATTGTATACCAGAACCAATGCCAGATATCACTGGGGGCCTCTATGTTACACCAGACACATCGTATACCTGATCCAACACCAGAGATCACTGGGGGCCTCTATGTTACACTAGACACACTGTATACCAGATCCAACACCAGAGATCACTGGGGGCCTCTATGTTACACTAGACACACTGTATACCAGAACCAACACCAGAGATCACTGGGGGCCTCTATGTTACACTAGACACACTGTATACCAGAACCAACACCAGAGATCACTGGGGGCCTCTATGTTACACTAGACACATTGTATACCAGAACCAACACCAGAGATCACTGGGGGCCTCTATGTTACACCAGACACATCGTATACCTGAAAAAAACACCAGGGATCACTGGGGTCTCTATGTTACACCAGACACATCGTATACCTGAAAAAACACCAGGGATCACTGGGGTCTCTATGTTACACCAGACACAATGTATGATCCAATAACAGAGATCACTCAGGTCCTCTAGACTACACCAGACACATTGTGTACCAGATCAATCACCAGAGATCACTGGGGGCCTCTCGATTACACCAGACACATTGTATACAAGATCCAACATCAGGGATCAATAAGAGCTTCTATGTAACACCAGACACATAGTATACCAAGATCCAACAAGAGAGATCACTCTACCAATACCTAGACACAGCATATAACCAGATACAACACCTGACATCGCCAGATATACCAACACCGAGACATCATATAACCAGATCTAACACATTTCATCACCTAATACTAAGACACATCATATTACCAGATCCAACACCTGACATCACCAGATCTACAGATACCCAGACACATCATATTACCAGATCCAACACCTGACATCACCAGATCTACAGATACCCAGACACATCATACAGCCAGATCCAACACCTGACATCACCAGATCTACAGATACCCAGACACATCATATTACCAGATCCAACACCTGACGTCACCAGATCTACCAATACCCAGACACTTAACATAACAAGATCCAACAATCAATATCAACAGATCTACCTATGGCTTTACCAGATCTACAAATAACCACAAAACCAGCTAAGACATGTGACCTCAACAATTCTAAGGAACCTACCTATCACCAGGGCTACAATACAACTCCAAGCCACCTAACACCAGGGATATAATATCCCCCAAAGCCACCAACCTAGCACAGGGACTTTAATACAATTATGAACTACCTTGAGTTCACAACTGATGTTTACTATTAGTTTAAAAATAGATAAAGAGAACCAAATCAAACAAAGGAGACCAAAAATTTAGATGTGATAATTTTTTTATTGAGGAAAAATTATCCAATATCACATATCTGTGAGCGCAGAAGTATGAGAACCTTTAATCTTAGCAGATATTTTGAAGGTGAAATTAGAGTCCAGTATTTGTAATCTACGGGATGACAATCAGGTGCGAGGGGAAAACCTGTCTTTTTAAAAGAACAGGGAACGATCAAAGCCTGCTGGTCACAAGACGTTTGTGGAAGTCTATCATTTCACAATCACAGGAGATTTCTGAGGACCTCAAAAGAAAAGTTTTGATGCTCATCAGGCTGGAAAAGGTTACAAAACCATCTCTAAAGAGTTTGAACTGCACCAATCAACAGTCAGACAGTCTGTGTACATTGGGGTATATTTACTAAGCTCCCGATTTTTTCCAGAGTTTGCTTCTTCTTTTTTTCTAAGTGTCATCTCAGGAATTTACTAAACACAAATCTCAGCAGTGTTGGGGCTATTCGTATTGTTTTTCCCGGCAGAGGTCACAAATACGAATGAATAGACCATCGGTCAAACGCGGCTGTTATTTGATACCACTCGGTAATTTACTAAGGATTCGTATTCTCAATCACTGCCGACAACAGCCAAACACTGCCGGGAAAGCATAGAAATCGTAAAAAAAAAAAAAAGAGAACGTAAAGTTCACATCATAGGCTAGAATGGCTAAGCTCAATTCTAGCTGGCGCGCTACTCCTGACTGACAGGCTAGTAGCGCACAGCCAATCAGGAGAGCGCCATGATGTGGCGCTCCCTGATTGGCTGGCGGGATCTCTCATGACAGCAGTCACGGGGGGGTCCCGGCATTCGAGAAAATAAGAATTTACTTACCGATAATTCTATTTCTCGGAGTCCGTAGTGGATGCTGGGGTTCCTGAAAGGACCATGGGGAATAGCGGCTCCGCAGGAGACAGGGCACAAAAAGTAAAGCTTTAGGATCAGGTGGTGTGCACTGGCTCCTCCCCCTATGACCCTCCTCCAAGCCAGTTAGGTACTGTGCCCGGACGAGCGTACACAATAAGGGAGGAATTATGAATCCCGGGTAAGACTCATACCAGCCACACCAATCACACCGTACAACTTGTGATCTAAACCCAGTTAACAGTATGACAACAGCGGAGCCTCTGAAAAGATGGCTCACAACAATAATAACCCGATTTTTGTAACTATGTACAAGTATTGCAGATAATCCGCACTTGGGATGGGCGCCCAGCATCCACTACGGACTCCGAGAAATAGAATTATCGGTAAGTAAATTCTTATTTTCTCTATCGTCCTAGTGGATGCTGGGGTTCCTGAAAGGACCATGGGGATTATACCAAAGCTCCCAAACGGGCGGGAGAGTGCGGATGACTCTGCAGCACCGAATGAGAGAACTCCAGGTCCTCTTTTGCCAGGATATCAAATTTGTAGAATTTTACAAACGTGTTCTCCCCTGACCACGTAGCTGCTCGGCAGAGTTGTAATGCCGAGACCTCTCGGGCAGCCGCCCAAGATGAGCCCACCTTCCTTGTGGAATGGGCCTTAACCGATTTAGACTGTGGCAGGCCTGCCTCAGAATGTGCAAGTTGAATTGTGTTACAAATCCAACGAGCAATCGCCTGCTTAGAAGCAGGCGCACCCAACTTGTTGGGTGCATACAGTATAAACAGCGAGTCAGATTTTCTGACTCCAGCTGTCCTGGAACATATTTTCAGGGCCCTGACAACTCCTAGCAACTTGGAGTCCTCCAAGTCCCTAGTAGGTGCAAGGCACCACAATAAGCTGGTTCAGGTGAAACACTGACACCACCTTAGGGAGAGAACTGGGGACGAGTCCGCAGCTCTGCCCTGTCCGAATGGACAAACAGATATGGGCTTTTTTGAGAAAAAACCACCAATTTGACACTCGCCTGGTCCAGGCCAGGGCCAAGAGCATGGTCACTTTTTATGTGAGATGCTTCAAATCCACATATTTGACTGGTTTTAAACCAATGTGATTTGAGGAATCCCAGAACTACGTTGAGATCCCACAGTGCCACTGGAGGCACAAAAAAGGGGTTTGTATATGCAATACTCCCTTGACAAACTTCTGGACTTCAGGAACTGAAGCCAATTCTTTCTGGAAGAAAATTTACAGGGCCGAATTTGAACCTTAATGGACCCCAATTTGAGGCCCATAGACACTCCTGTTTGCAGGAAATGCAGGAAACGACCGAGTTGAAATTTCTTTGTGGGGCCTTCCTGGCCTCACACCACGCAACATATTTTCGCCACACGTGGTGATAATGTTGTGCGGTCACCTCCTTTCTGGCTTTGACCAGGGTAGGAATGACCTCTTCCGGAATGCCTTTTTTCCCTTAGGATCCGGCTTTCCATCGCCATGCCGACAAACGCAGCTGCGGTAAGTCTTGGAACAGACATGGTACTTGCTGAAGCAAGTCCCTTCTTAGCGGCAGAGGCCATAAGACCTCTGTAAGCATCTCTTGAAGTTCCGGGTACCAAGTCCTTCTTGGCCAATCCGGAGCCATGAGTATAGTTCTTACTCCTCTACGTCTTATAATTCTCAGCACCTTAGGTATGAGAAGCAGAGGAGGGAACACATACACCGACTGGTACACCCACGGTGTTACCAGAACGTCCACATCTATTGCCTGAGGGTCTCTTGACCTGGCGCAATACCTGTCCCGTTTTTTGTTCAGACGGGACGCCATCATGTCCACCTTTGGTATTTCCCAACGGTTTACAATCATGTGGAAAAAACTTCTCAATGAAGTTTCCACTCTCCCGGGTGGAGGTCGTGCTGAGGAAGTCTGCTTCCCAGTTTCCATTCCCGGGATGAAAAACTGCTGACAGTGTTATCACATGATTTTCCGCCCAGCGAAAAGTCCTTGCAGTTTCTGCCATTGCCCTCCTGCTTCTTGTGTCGCCCTGCCTGTTTACGTGGGCGACTGCCGTGATGTTTTTCCCACTGGATCAATACCGGCTGACCTTGAAGCAGAGGTCTTGCTAAGCTTAGAGCATTATAAATTTACCCTTAGCTCCAGTATATTTATGTGGAGAAAAGTCTCCATACTTGATCACACTTCCTGGAAATTTTTTCCTTGTGTGACTGCTCCCCAGCCTCTCAGGCTGGGCTCCGTGGTTACCAGCATCCAATCCTGAATGCCGAATCTGCTGCCCTCTAGAAGATGAGCACTCTATAACCACCACAGGAGAGACACCCTTGTCCTTGGATATTGGGTTATCCGCTGATGCATCTGAAGATGCGATCCGGACCATTTGTCCAGCAGATCCCACTGAAAAGTTCTTACGTGAAATCTGCCGAATGGAATTGCTTCGTAGGAAGCCACCATTTTTACCAGGACCCTTGTGCAATGATGCACTGTTTTTAGGAGGTTCCTGACTTGCTCGGATAACTCCCTGGCTTTCTCTTCCGGGAGAAACACCTTTTTCTGGACTGTGTCCAGAATCATCCCTAGGCACAGCAGACGTGTCGTCGGGATCAGCTGCGATTTTGGAATATTTAGAATCCACCCGTGCTGATTGTAGCAGTATCCGAGATAGTGCTACTCCGACCTCCAACTGTTCCCTGGACTATGCCCCTATCAGGAGATCGTCCAAGTAAGGGATAATTAAGACGCCTTTTCTTCTAAGAAGAATCATCAATTCGGCCATTACCTTGGTAAAGACCCCAGGGTGCCGTGGACAATCCAAACGGCAGCGTCTGAAACTGATAGTGACAGTTCTGCACCACGAACCTGAGGTACCCTTAGTGAGAAGGGCAAATTTGGGACATAGAGGTAAGCATCCCTGATGTCCCGGGACACTATATAGTCCCCTTATTCCTGGTTCGTTATCACTGCTCTGAGTGACTTCATCTTAATTTGAACCTTTGTAAGTGTTCAAAAACAAATTTTTAGAATAAGTCTCACCTAGCCTTCTGGCTTCAGTACCACAATATAGTGTGGAATAATACCCCTTTTCTGTAGTAGGAGGGGTAATTTAATTATCACCTGCTGGGAATACAGCTTGTGAATTTTTTCCCATACTACCTCCTTGTCGGAGGGAGACTTGGTAAAGCAGACTTCAGGAGCCTGCGAAGGGGAAACGTCTCGACATTCCCATCTGTACCCCCGGGATACTACTTGTAGGATCCAGGGGTCCTGTACGGTCTCAGCGCCATGCTGAGAACTTGTCAGACGCGGTGGAACGCTTCTGTTCCTGGGAATGGGCTGCCTGCTGCAGTCTTCTTCCCTTTCCTCTATCCCTGGGCAGATATGATCTTATAGGGACGAGAGGACTGAGGCTGAAAAGACGGTGTCTTTTTCTGCAGAGATGTGACTTAGGGTAAAAAACGGTGGATTTTCCAGCAGTTGCCGTGACCACCAGGTCCGATGGACCGACCCCAAACAAGTCCTCTTCCTGTATACGGCCATACTGTGCCGTTTGGAATCTGCATCACCTGACCACTGTCGTGTCCATAACATCTTCTGGCAGTTATGGACATCGCGTTTATTCATGATGCCAGAGTGCAAATATCCCTCTGTGCATCTCGCATATATAGAAATGCTCTATAGTCAATAAAATACTGTCCCTGTCAAGGGTATCAATATTTTTAGTCAGGGAATCCGACCAAGCCACCCTAGCTCTGCACATCCAGGCTGAGGCGATCGCTGGCCGCAGTATAACACCAGTATGTGTGTATATACTTTTTATTATATTTTCCAGCCTTGTCAGCTGGTCCTTGAGGACGGCCCTATCTATAGACGGTACCGCCACTTGTTTTGATAAGCGTGTGAGCGCCTTATCCACCTTAAAGGGTGTTTCCCAACGCGCCCTAACTTCTGGCGGGAAAGGGTATACCGCCCATAATTTTCTATCGGGGGGAACCCACGCATCATCACACACTTTATTTAATTTATCTGATTCAGGAAAAACTATGGTAGTTTTTTCACATCCCACATAATACCCTCTTTTGTGGTACTTGTAGTATCAGAAATACGTAACACCTCCTTCATTGCCTTTAACGTGTGGCCCTAATAAGGAATACGTTTGTTTATTCACCGTCGACACTGGATTCAGTGTCCCTGTCTGTGTCTGTGTCGACCGACTAAAGTAAACGGGCGTTTTAAAACCCTTGACGGTGTTTTTGAGACGTCTGGACCGTACTAATTGTTTGTCGGCCGTCTCATGTCGTCAACCGACCTTGCAGCGTGTTGACATTATCACGTAATTTCCTAAATAAGCCATCCATTCCGGTGTCGACTCCCTAGAGAGTGACATCACCATTACAGGCAATTGCTCCGCCTCCTCACCAACATCGTCCTCCTACCTGTCGACACACACGTACCGACACACAGCACACACACAGGGAATGCTCTGATAGAGGACAGGACCCACTAGCCCTTTGGAGAGACAGAGGGAGAGTTTGCCAGCACACACCAAAAACGCTATAATTATATAGGGACAACCTTATATAAGTGTTTTCCCTTATAGCATCTTAATATATATATATAAGCATATCGCCAAATTAGTGCCCCCCCTCTCTGTTTTAACCCTGTTTCTGTAGTGCAGTGCAGGGGAGAGCCTGGGAGCCTTCCCTCCAGCCTTTCTGTGAGGGAAAATGGCGCTGTGTGCTGAGGAGATAGGCCCCGCCCCTTTTTCGGCGGCCTCGTCTCCCGCTCTTAACGGATTCTGGCAGGGGTTAAATATCTCCATATAGCCTCCGGAGGCTATATGTGAGGTATTTTTAGCCAAAATAGGTATTCATTTGCCTCCCAGGGCGCCCCCCTCCCAGCGCCCTGCACCCTCAGTGACTGCCGTGTGAAGTGTGCTGAGAGGAAAATGGCGCACAGCTGCAGTGCTGTGCGCTACCTTTAGAAGACTGAGGAGTCTTCTGCCGCCGATTCTGGACCTCTTCTTACTTCAGCATCTGCAAGGGGGCCGGCGGCAAGGCTCCGGTGACCATCCAGGCTGTACCTGTGATCGTCCCTCTGGAGCTGATGTCCAGTAGCCAAGAAGCCAATCCATCCTGCACGCAGGTGAGTTCACTTCTTCTCCCCTAAGTCCCTCGTTGCAGTGATCCTGTTGCCAGCAGGACTCACTGTAAAATAAAAAACCTAAGCTAAACTTTCCTAAGCAGCTCTTTAGGAGAGCCACCTAGATTGCACCCTTCTCGGCCGGGCACAAAAATCTAACTGGCTTGGAGGAGGGTCATAGGGGGAGGAGCCAGTGCACACCACCTGATCCTAAAGCTTTACTTTTTGTGCCCTGTCTCCTGCGGAGCCGCTATTCCCCATGGTCCTTTCAGGAACCCCAGCATCCACTAGGACGATAGAGAAACGGGGTTTCATGTGTACACATGGAGCCCTGGAGCCCCTTTAGTTGAGTGGACCGGGATTTCTTTTATTCTACCCTTTGGATTACTACATGACCGAACTTCACTGGATGGTTCGTAAGTATAATTTTATTCCTTACAGGTATCCCGTGGATTCTACTGGACAAGTGGACGTGATTCTCGGTGTGGGATGTAAGTATGTGTGAGTGTGTAAGTGTGTTTGAATAAAATTATACTTTCAAGGTGTGTGTGTTTTGTTTTTATTTGGGTATTTTTTGTTGTTGTAGAACTACAGGTACCAGCGGGCCCGTTATTTCCCCGCATGCTGGTACTTGTGGTTCTCCAAGTACCAGCTTGCGGGGAGGCTTGCTGGGACTTGTAGTTCTATGACAAAAATCTTTTTCTTTATATTACACAAAGGCCATCAGCCCCCCATCCACAGCCCAGGGATTTTGGGGGGGAAACAGCCTCAGGCTTCACCCCTGGTCCTGGGGTGCCTGGAGGGGGGGGGGGGGGGGCGACTTGATTTAAGGGGTCCCCAATCCTCCAGGGAACCCCAGCCAGGGGTGACAAGTTGGGGGGGTAATGCCACGGCCGCAGGCACCAGTATATAGCGCTATAGCACGTTTTTACACGGTACATGAAGTGACGCGCTGTGTCTCAATGCGTCAATAGGAGACTGTCCGTCTCCCCATCCAATCACCGCCGCGTCTCCCTGCAATTATTCTACATGCACATAGAAGGCCCCGCCTCCCTACAGCCGCATAGGTATATGCTGGACGCTAAGCCGCTGACTGTGTCCTGGGTAATGGGATACCCCTTTCGCTGATGCCGCCGCTTTGACTGTGAGCTGCTGTAGCCGGTAACATGAGCATGGTTACCGTGACCACGAGAAGGCTTGAGCGGCGCGTTAATCCCAAGTAGTCCTGTGTTCCTCATGCCAGCCTCGGCCATGCTGCGACACCTTCCGCACGGGGGAGACTCCATGTACAGCGTTTTCCACTGCTCCCCAGACCGGGACTCCTCCCACTGATGACTTGAACTCGCCCTGCGGGTGCCAGTATACAGCGGGTGCCGGCGGGATGATATAGCAGAGCCTTATGAAGTTGATGTGTCAGCAGCAGGACCGGGTGTATTGTAAGTGCTGACATGCTGACCCTTCTGCTTCTGTCACAGGCTGAACAAGGGCAACCTGTGGCTCTCCAAAACTTTGCCATTATGTGACTTGTGATTCTACAATGACAGGAGATGCACAGGCTACCTAAGCCTGAAAGATAATACAATTTAGGTTTGTGTGCATGCATATAGATATGTGTGTGTGTATATATATATATATATATATATATATATATATTCCATAGACAAAAAACCTTACGGTTTCACATGTCCCATTAAGGCTTCTTAGACATGATCGAAATTTCAGAAACCTGTTGTAACTCTTCCACTCAAACTCCAAAAAGCAATGAAATTCTGATCATTAAGGCTGACGCCTTAATGGACGTGTTCCTTGCGCAATACAGATATGGTATGCCATCACAGCCTGTGGGTAAGTGCAGATTCAGCACTCTCACAGAGTGAGATTGCTGTCACTCACACAATGGTGGAGCTGCTAATTCACAGATTTGTGTGCTCATTGGAATACACACATGCAGTCTATGCAACTGAAGGTCTGAGCAGTTTTGTGGTGCTCCCATCCCACACAGTGCCCACAACCATCCCATTCGGTCACCACAACAATCCCACCTTGTTACAACATCCTTCTAACTCCATACATCCATCTCACTTAGTATACACATTTAGCTCCCTCAAACATCTTGGTTATTGCTAAAACTATAATACCCTATCTACGGTCTATGCATCTACACTTACTTCCCCTATACACCCCCATGCTGCCCTGTCTTCCCCAATCCCTACTGCTGTGTTCTCCCATCTTTGCTAGTCTGTACTAACTTATCTGTACCATCTGTCTTTCCCCACCTGTGCCTTGTCTGTACCACCGTTTCCTTCTCTCTGTGCTGCTCAGTGTTTCCTTCTTCAACGTCACTCTACCTCCTTCAGTACATGGCACACTATCTTCTCTCCCATCTGCACCAGTTTTCTACCCATCCATGCCAGTGTTTTTAACCCATCTGCACCATTTCCCCCATCTGCACCGCTCTGTCTCCCTTCCCATACTTGCTGCTTAATCTACCCCCTATCCACACCACTCTTACCCCATTCATGTATCTGACATCCTGAAGGTAAATTTCGTGGATCCTGCGCTCTTGGCAGGGGGATAACCGCTACAGCCCACCCCCCAGTGGTCCGGAAATGCCTCCGTTGTGCAGACCATGCCCTGCCAATGGCATGCTAACGCTGTTTGCACGCCCCCCTCCTTCCCCGCAACCACCTCTGCCTATCAATCAGGCAGGGTGATCGCAGCCAGTGAGATGCTGATAGCATCTCACTGGGCTCCTGGGGTACGCACGCGCAGTGCGGCCATTGCACGTGCGCACCTCACAAACTAATTCAGACTGCGATTGCTGCTGCTGCGGTCTGAATTACCCCCTGTGTTTCTTTGTCCCCCCCATCAGTGCTGCTTAGTGTTCCCTCTATCCACACACTTCTGTTCCCCTATACACACCGCTCTCCTCCCTCCAATCAACAACACTCTTACCTCATCTGAGCAGCTTTGTCTTCCGCTCAGACCTTCAGTTGCATAGACTGCATGTGTGTATTCCAATGAGCACACAAATCTGTGAATTAGCAGCTCCACCATTGTGTGAGTGACAGCAATCTCACTCTGTGAGAGTGCTGAATCTGCACTTACCCACAGGCTGTGATGGCATACCATATCTGTATTGCGCAAGGAACACGTCCATTAAGGCGTCAGCCTTAATGATCAGAATTTCATTGCTTTTTGGAGTTTGAGTGGAAGAGTTACAACAGGTTTCTGAAATTTCGATCATGTCTAAGAAGCCTTAATGGGACATGTGAAACCGTAAGGTTTTTTGTCTATGGAATTTCATCGCTTTTTTTAAATTTATTTATTTTTATTCAGAAATGTAAAATTTCACTGTAAGAATAAACATTTGATTTTTTAAATGTTTAATGAAAATGTTCGTATAACATCACTGTTCTGTGCAAAATAATTTTATTAACCAAACCGAATTGTTTAAGGTCCGTACACACTTAACGATTTAATGAGCGACGTCGCTCATTTTCCCCCTCCTTGAGCGACGTCGCTCATTTTATCGTTAAGTGTGTATGCAGCCAGCGACAAACGATGCGCGGCCCAACGGGTCGGCAACAATCATCGCTGTCGGTAGGGCTTGCATGAAGGATGTGGACTGTCGTCCACGACCTTCATGCAGGGCTGGCGGGGGCGTGACGTCACTGAGCGATATGAGCGGTCATATCGCTCAGTGTGTACAGTTGGCCGCCGGCCGGCCCGGGAGGGGAAACATCGTTTAATGTGTGGTCAAAATATTTTGCTGCCTTTGCAGCTGATGCAGGGAGGGGTGTAGGCGGCAGCAGCCTGTGACTGAGGCTGGAGGTAGGCGTCAAATGCATTGCTTGTACCTGTGAGTGCGTGGTGTCAGGTGCTGCGCGTGTATATGTGTGTGTGTGTCAGGTGCTGCCTGTGTATCAGCTCCTGTGTGTGTGTATGTGTGTGTCAGGTGCTGCGTGTATATATGAGTGTGTCTGATGGTGCGTGTGTATGCGTCAGCTGCCGCACGTGTGTGTGTGTCAGGTGTTGCGGGTGTATATGTGTGTGAGTATCAGGTGCTCCGCGTGTGTACAAGTGTATGTCTGGTGCTGTGCATGAATACTTATGTCTGTGTCAGGTGCTGCGCGTGTACATGAGTGTGCGTCAGGTGCTGCACGTGTACATGAGTGTGCATTAGGTGCTGCACGTGTACATTAGTGTGCGTCGGGTGCTGCGTGTGTACATGAGTGTGCATTAGGTGCTGCGCATGTACATGAGTGTGCGTCAGGTGCTGCGTGTGTACATGAGTGTGCGTCAGGTGCTGCACGTGTACATGTGTGTGCGTCAGGTGCTACACGTGTCTATGTGTGTGTGAGTAAGGTGCTGCATGTGTATGTGTGTGTCTGATGGTGTGCGTGTATATGTATGTGTCAGGTGCTGCGTGTATATGTATGTGTCAGGTGCTGCGTGTATATGCATGTGTCAGGTGCTGCATGTTTATTTTATTGTGTCTGATGCTACGTGTGTGTGTGTCAGGTGCCGCACGTGTATGTGTGTGTGTGTCAGGTGCTGCGCGTGTATGTGTATGTCAAGTGCCGTTCCCCTTCTTCCCATCCCAGCTCTCTCTGTAGAATACAGCTCTGCACCCAGAGAGAGGGAAAGACCAGGGGGCTGATCACTGCACTGCTCACTTTTTGGTCATGAGTTCGGCCTCCTGTTTCTTCCAGTGCTGTGTTCCTGCAGCCCAGCCCTCCCTGTTGTGCCAGAGAATCAACCCTTCCTTCCCCTGCCAGAGAGAGAGAGAGCCCGAGGCAGAGACACTCTTCCCGTAGCTGGCCTACCCCCAGTACTTCAGCACTGGCCATGCGGCAGTCAACAAAGGAGACCAGCAGGAGATTCTGGCAGCAACAGCTGTGGCCGCAGCTGGATCGGGGAGGCCTGCAGTGTCTGAGGTGGGCAGCACTTCCTCCGCCGCTGTCACCTTCCCCTGCCGGAGAGAAAACCAGAGACATACCCTTCCCGCAGCTGGGCTACCCCTAGTACCTCAGCGCTGGCCAGGCGGAAGTCTATGGAGGGGACCGGCAGGGGTTTCAGGCCGCAGCAGCAGCGGCCGCAGCCAGATCAGGGAGGCCTGCAGGGTCAGAGCTGGGCAGCACTTCCACCAACACTGTCACCTCTGTGCTGGGCATGTACACAAGTCCGTACGGACGGAGGTGTCCACAACAGGCAGCAGTATAATCAGTCAGACAAACTCATTACACGCTGCCCACTGCTGCGCCGCATGCCCTCGATGGAGGAAGCCTAGATGCGGTCCCCAGCGGCAGCGAGGGAGAAGGGTGATCACATCACCCTTCAACCCGGCACCTCACAATCAGCTGGGGATCTGCAGTAGCTTCATCTCTCTCTTCCTCTCCCTCTCTGACAGCACAGCAGCCCCTCTGGGTCCCATGTAGCTCTGCCCCCCTGCTCACAGTTCACTCAGCCTCTCCTGATTAAAAAGAAAATAAGAGCCTGACCTGCTGCTCAGATGCGAGGAGGGGACGGGCGGTAGGTCCTCTGTGAGTACACTACACAGTCAAAATTAACTCTGACTCCTCACAACAGTGTGGACTGCGGGCGACTTCAGACGCCAATTTGGGTGTGCTTGCCGCACTACCTGCCCATCAAGCCCAACGTGGTGCCATGGTGCCAGCCCCGCCCACTATACGGATTCCATTTTGTATTAGGAACCCTATAACAGCATTCCGACATCCCTCCCTATGACGCTGCCATCCATACACTGCCGCTCTCATACATCCGCACACTGCCGCTCTCACACAACTGTACACTGCTGCTCTCCTACATCCATACACTGCCGCTCTCATACATCCGCACACTGCCGCTCTCACACAACTGTACACTGCTGCTCTCATACATCCATACACTGCCGCTCTCATACATCCGTACAACTCCGCTCTCATACATCCGCACACTGCCGCTCTCATACAGCCGCACACTGCCGCACTCATACAGCCGCACACTGCCGCACTCATACAGCCGCACACTGCCGCACTCATACAGCCGCACACTGCCGCACTCATACAGCCGCACACTGCCGCACTCATACAGCCGCACACTGCCGCACTCATACAGCCGCACTGTCCCACTCATAAAGCCGCACACTGCCGCACTCATAAAGCCGCACACTGCCGCACTCATACAGACGCACACATACAGCCGTACAAACCCGCACTCATACAGCCGCACACCGACGCAGTTATACAGCCATACACTGCCGCTCTCATACATCCGCACACTGCCGCACTCTTACAGACGCACACCGCCGCACTCTTACAGACGCACACCGCCGCACTCTACAGACGCACACTGCCGCACTCTTACAGACGCACACTGCCGCACTCTTACAGACGCACACTGCCGCACTCTTACAGACGCACACCGCCACACTCTTACAGATGCACACCGCCACACTTACAGATGCACACCGCCACACTCTTACAGACGCACACTGCCGCAATCTTACAGACGTACACTGCCGCTCTCATACATCCACACACCGCCGCACGCATACAGCCGCACACCATCGCACTCATACAGCCGCACACCGACGCAGTTATACAGCCGTATATTGGCGCTCTCATACATCCACACATTGGCGCTCTCATACATCCGCACACTGTCGCTCTCATACATCCGCACACTGCCGCTCTCATACATCCGCACACTGCCGCTCTCATACATCCGCACACCGCCGCTCTCATACATCTATACACTGCCGCTCTCATACATCCGCACACTGCCGCTCTCATACATCCGCACACTGCCGCTCTCATACATCCGCACACTGCCGCTCTCATACATCCGCACACTGCCGCTCTCATACAACCGCACACTGCCGCTCTCATACAACCGCACACTGCCGCTCTCATACAACCGCACACTGCCGCTCTCATACATCCAACCACTTCCGCTCACATCTATACATACATAGCCTCCATACATCTACACATCCAATCCCCGCGCAAGGGAACACTGAAATCACTATCACTTTTCCCCGGGGTGTGACCACAGCCAGCCACTACTCCGGCTACCTTCTTGAGACACCAAAATGCATCTTACCTATCATCAGGGTGCTGCTGCTGCTGGGGACGGGTTGCTGCCTCAGTCTCCTGGTTGGTGCAGTGATTGGAGGGGGTACTGCTTCCCTGTGCTGCCACTGTCTCCCGGATCATCGTGCCGCTGGCTGATTTGCAGCTTGATGCTACTGCTGCCGAGAGTAACAGCTTCCTGACTGTTGTTGCTGGTGGCTGCCTACTGCTCATTGCCGCCGGAACACTGACCGGCTCGGCAGTGATGGTGGGGTGCCTGCTCCCTTCCGTCGAGCATGTCACAGAGTAAAAAAATAAATAATAAATAGAGAGCATACCAGGGTGAGAGTCTGTATGAATCACAGTGATTACACGGGGCACAGCATAAGGACACCTTGCTGTGAGGGGCTCTGCCCACACAGATTGCTGCACCCTCTCTGATGTCAGCCGCTGCCCTCTCGTTCTCTGGGCGGCCAGTTCCAGTGTGGGGTAGGAGAGGAAGAGAACACACAGGAGAGCAGCCCTGATATATAACAGAGGTGGAAGTTCTATAGGCAGCAGAGACGGAGACCAGCCAGCCAGTCTCCCAGTGCCCTGATCACTACACGCCGCCAGCACAGCATTACAGGAGGGTCCTATAGTGCTGCCCTGAGCTAACAGGTGTGTGTACCAAGTGTACCCCGTACAGTGTGCTGCGCCCTGGTGTCTCTGAGAGGGGTGAGGTCACCGTGCCGCTTTAGTATATGGCTTTTCCTTAGTACTGTACGTTACAGCCCTGCACTAGTAGTGGCAACTCTGCCCTATGTGAACCTGTGAGGTTATTTTCCTATTTACAGAATAACCGGGGAGAAGGCGGCCATATTGCGGCTCTCAAGTGAAGGCACTCTAGTACCCCCCCTGCTGCGGGCACTGCGCAGGCGCAACAAATTGAAATGCCCTCTCTATAATGGGGCATATTTCTCTTCATTAAAAAAAAAAACTGTAACTTTCTGAAAAACCACAACCCCAAAAGGCACTTCACTGGGACATGCTCTATCTAATAAAACAAACCCCAAGTCTTATTTTTATATATATATATATATATATATATATATATATATACACATACACACACACACTCATGTATATACATGCATATACATGTATACACAAATACACGTATGTACATGTTTATGTATGTATAATACACTGATAGAGTACATTATATTTATGAATTAATTGCTTCCCGATTCTGCAGCAGCATCATCAGCACCACCAGTGTTACTCACAGTCACTTCACACTGACTGCTGCACAACACATCACTTAATTTCCGGGCCGCCCGCCACCTGGTGAAAAGACATGGGAGATGAAGGACCAGCAGTGCCACGTTGAGCGGAAGTATTGTGAATTAGTTACCCACACACTCCTTGTGACACCTGCTCCCCGTCTGCCCTCTCACCCGCCGCCTGCCATCCGGAACCCGCACTGACAAGTAAGTCTCAGCAGAATGTGTCTGCCGGCGGCTCCCAGTCCCCCCTAGAGGAACACTGCCAGTGGTGTGGTGGCCACGGAACACTAGGACTGAGAGACCGCAGCGGGAGGAAAGCACAGGTGGGCGGGAGGAGAGCATGGGCGGACATCACCACGTCACATTGCAAGGTGACGCCAGTCCTCCCAGTGAGGCCGCCGATGAATGCACTCAGCATAGTATTAGCAGCAGGCAGAGGGGGGGCGGGCGCAGCGGTGGTGGGAGGTACGGAAATGAGCTGCAGGCTAGGCTCCACCGATCACACACTCAGCGATCACTGTGCTACAGCAAGCGTGGCGTGCAGCGGTGCTGGACATTAGGGAGTGCCTGTGCGCACCAGGCACCCCCTGTACGCACGCCTATGCACTACCACCCACCATATGCCACACTACATCACTATGCTATAGCCCTCTCATATGCTGCACTTCATAATTACACTATACCCCCCATACAACATCACCACACTACACTACACTACTCACAATAAAATTAAAACATCCCAGTTCCTCATTCTTAATGAGCTCACGTGAGTTCTCTCCCCAACGGAGCTCCAGACCAAGTAACAATGAAGACACCAGCAGCGTGTAGGGGGCAGGCCTGGTCCACTTGTCAGGAGAGAGCAGTCACTGGAGGATAAGAAGGGGGCGGGGCCTAGTCCTACAGACGGGAGAGAGCACAGACAGGAGAGAGCAAGGTACAGGGGTAGAAGGGGACGGCTGATGTGAAGAAGGGGGAGGGGCCTATTCTTACAGGCTTTCAAAATTCGACTTTTTAAAATTCGACATTTGACAAATTCGACTTTTCTGCAATGGTACAAATGCGGCAATTCGACAAAAGTATATTCCATTGAAGTTTGTAAATTCAACAACAGTGCTTTTAAACAGTAAATTCGTCATTTTCAATCCGCCACACTTAGCTGGCGGAATCTACTAAAAAATGTAAAAACATGTTTTTTTTGCTGTTTTTTTTTTTTTTTTTTTGGTAATAGCATATCTATTTATATTAGAAGGGATTAGGTCAGGCATTCCAAACCGCGGCCCTCAAGGCACACTAAAGGGCCCTACTCATTTGGCGATGTGCCGCCGAGGTGCCCGACAGCCGATACGGCCGACGAGCAACCCGGCGGCGGGGGGGCAGTGATGGGGGGAGTGAAGTTTCTTCACTCCCCCCGTCACGCGGCTGCATTGAAGTGCAGGCAAATATGGACGAGATCGTCCATATTGGCCTGCATGCACAGCCGACGGGAGACCAGCGATGAACGAGCGCGGGGCCGCGCATCGTTCATCGCTGGAGCCTCCACACTGAAAGATATGAACGAGTTCTCGTTCATTTATGAACGAGATCGTTCATATCTTTCAAAATATCGCCAAGTGTGTAGGGCCTATTACAGTGCAGGTTTTAGTGATATCCAGGTTCCAGCACAGGTGACTTAATTAGTAGCTCAGTTATTTTGATTTAACCATCTGTGCTGCAGCCTGAATATCACTAAAACCTGCAGTGTTGGTGTGCCTTGAGGACCGCGGTTGGGAATGCCTGGATTAGGTACTTGGTTTGTCTTTTTTGGAGGCACAAGTATTATTTATATATTTTTGAAAAGATTATTTATTTATTTTTAAAAGGAATGTGAAAAACCCGGAAAAAAAATGGCGTGGTGTCCCCCCTCCAAAGCATAACCAGCCTCGGGCTCTTCGAGCCAGTCCTGGTTCTAAAAATTCGGGGGGAAAACGGACAGCGGATCCCCCGTATTTTTAAAACCAGCACCGGGCTCTGCGCCTGGTGCTGGTGCAAAAAATACGGGGGACAAAAAGAGTAGGGGTCCCCCGTATTTTTTACACCAGCATCGGGCTCCACTAGCTGGACAGATAATGCCACAGCCGGGGGTCACTTTTATACAGTGCCCTGCGGCCGTGGCATTAAATATCCAACTAGTCACCCCTGGCCGGGGTACCCTAGGGGAGTGGGGACCCCTTCAATCAAGGGGTCCCCCCCCCCCCAGCCACCCAAGGGCCAGGGGTGAAGCCCGAGGCTGTCCCCCCCATCCAAGGGCTGCGGATGGGAGGCTGATAGCCTTGAGAAAATTGAAAGAATATTGTTTTTTCCAGTAGTACTACAAGTCCCAGCAAGCCTCCCCCGCAAGTTGGTACTTGGAGAACCACAAGTACCAGCATGCGGGAGAAAAACGGGCCCGCTGGTACCTGTAGTTCTACTGGAAGAAAAATACCCAAATAAAAACAGGACACAGACACCGTGAAAGTATAACTTTATTTCACACCTGCCGACACACATATACTTACCTATGTTGACACGAAGCAGTCGGTCCTCTTCTCCAAGTAGAATCCACGGGTACCTGAAAATAAAAGATAATTATACTCACCTGATCCAGGTTCCAGATTAAATCCACGTACTTGGCAAAACAACAAACCGAACACCCGGACCAGACGGACTGAAAGGGGTCCCATGTTTACACATGTTACCCCTTTCCACGAATGCAGACATCCGAATCTCGCGAGAATCCGACAGCGGGATGATGACGTTCGGCCGCGCTCGGGTTAGCCGAGCAAGGCGGGGAGGTTCAAACCTGCCTCGGACCCGTGTAAAATGGGTGAAGTTCGGATTCCGACGAACCGAACCCACTCAACACTAGTATGTACGTGTGTGTCAATGCCGTGCGTGCACGTACGTGTGTGTCAGGTGTCGTGCGTGTACGTGTGTGTGTGTGTCAGGTGGCGCATACCTACATGTGTGTATGTCAGGTGCTGTGCATGCTTGTACGTACACGCGTGTATGTGTCAGGTGCCGTGTGTGTGTGTGCCAGGAGCCGCGCGTGTACATGCGTGTGTGTCAGGAGCCGGTCGTATACGTACATACGTGTAGGTGTCAGGTGCCGCGCGTATACGTACATATGTGTGTGTGTGTGTGTCAGGAGCCGCGCGTGTACGTACATGTGTGTGTCAGGAGCCGCGTGTGTGTGTGTGTCAGGTGCCGCGCGTGTACGTGTGTGTGTGTGTGTGTGTGTCAAGTGCCGCGCGTGTACGTGTGTGTGTGTGTGTGTGTGTGTCAAGTGCCGCGCGTGTACGTACGTATGTGTGTGCCTGGAGCCGCGTGTGTACATACATGTGTGTGCGTGTATGTTAGGTGCTGTAAGTGTATGTGTGTGTCTCAGGTGCTGCACGTGTATATGTGTGTATCTCAGGTGCTGCATTTGTATGCGTCAGCTGCCACGTGGGTGTCAGTTGTTGAGCGTGTATGTGTTTGTGTCAGATCTGTATGTGTGTGACTGTCAGGTGCTGCGCGCGTATGTGTGTCAGGTGCTGCATGTATATATGTGTGTGTTAGGTGCTGTTCATGTATGTGGGAGTGGCAGGTGCTGCATGTGTATATATGTGTGAGTGTCAGGTGCTGCATGTGTATACGAGTGTGTGTGAGGTGCTGCGAGTGTATGTGTGTGTTAGGTGCTCTGAGTGTATATGATTGTGTGTCAGGTGCTGTGCGTGTGTGCGTTAAATGCTACATGTATATATGTGTGACAGGTGCTGCCTTTGTGTGTGTGTGTCAGGTGCTTTGCTGCATGTCTGTATGTGTGTGGGTGTGTCAGGTGCTGCATATCTGTGTGTGTGGGTGTGTCAGGTGCTGCATGTCTGTATCTGTGTGGGTGTGTCAGGTGCTGCATATCTGTGTGTGTGGGTGTGTCAGGTGCTGCATGTCTGTATCTGTGTGGGTGTGTCAGGTGCTGCATATCTGTGTGTGTGGGTGTGTCAGGTGCTGCATGTCTGTATGTGTGTGGGTGTGTCAGGTGCTGCATATCTGTGTGTGTGGGTGTGTCAGGTGCTGCATGTCTGTATGTGTGTGGGTGTGTCAGGTGCTGCATATCTGTGTGTGTGGGTGTGTCAGGTGCTGCATATCTGTGTGTGTGGGTGTGTCAGGTGCTGCATATCTGTGTGTGTGGGTGTGTCAGGTGCTGCATGTCTGTGTGTGTGGGTGCGTGTGTGTGTCTGTCAGGTGCTGCATGTGTGTCAGGTGCTGCATGTCTGCGTCTGTGTGTCAGGCGCTGCATGTCTGCATGTGTGTGTCAGGTGCTGCATGTCTGTGTGTCAGGTGCTGCGTATGTGTGTGTGTGTGTGTGTGTGTCAGGTGCTGTGTGTGTGTGTCAGGTGCTGCATGTGTGTGTCAGGTGCTGCCTGCGTGTGTCAGGTGCTGCGTGTCTGCGTGTGTGTGTGTGTGTCAGGTGCTGCGTGTCTGCATGTGTGTGTGTGTGTGTGTGTGTGTCAGGTGCTGCGTGTGTGTGTGTGTGTGTCAGGTGCTGCCTGTCTGCGCGTGTGTGTGTGTCAGGTGCTGCGTGTCTGCGTGTGTGTCAGGTGCTGCGTGTCAGGTGCTGCGTGTGTGTGTGTGTGTGTCAGGTGCTGCGTGTCTGCATGTGTGTCAGGTGCTGCGTGTGAGTATGTCAGGTGCTGCGTGTGAGTGCGTGTGTCAGGTGCGTGAGTGTGTGTGTCAGGTGCGTGTGAGTGTCAGGTGCTGCGTGTGCGTGTGTGTCAGGTGCTGCGTGTGCGTGGGTGTCAGGTGCTGCGTGTGCGTGGGTGTCAGGTGCTGAGTGTGCGTTTGTGTCAGGTGCTGAGTGTGCGTGTGTGTCAGGTGGTGAGTGTGCATGTGTGTCAGGTGCTGCCTGTGCGTGTGTGTCAGGTGCTGCCTGTGCGTGTGTGTCAGGTGCTGCGTGTGTGTGTGTCAGGTGCTGCATGTATGCGTGTGTGTCAGGTGCTGCGTGTGAGTATGTCAGGTGCTGCGTGTGAGTGCGTGTGTCAGGTGCGAGTGTGTGTGTCAGATGCGTGTGAGTGTCAGGTGCTGCGTGTGCGTGTGTCAGGTGCTGCGTGTGCGTGGGTGTCAGGTGCTGCGTGTGCGTGGGTGTCAGGTGCTGAGTGTGCGTGTGTGTCAGGTGCTGAGTGTGCGTGTGTGTCAGGTGCTGAGTGTGCGTGTGTGTCAGGTGCTGCCTGTGCGTGAGTGTCAGGTGCTGCCTGTGCGTGTGTGTCAGGCGCTGCGTGTGCGTGTGTCAGGCGCTGCGTGTGTCAGGCGCTGCGTGTGTGTGTGTGTCAGGCGCTGCGTGTGTGTGTGTGTCAGGCGCTGCGTGTCTGTGTGTGTCAGGCGCTGCGTGTCTGTGTGTGTCAGGCGCTGCGTGTCTGTGTGTGTCAGGCGCTGCGTGTCTGTGTGTGTCAGGCGCTGCGTGTCTGTGTGTGTCAGGCGCTGCGTGTCTGTGTGTGTCAGGTGGTGCGTGTGAGTGTGTGCATGTGTGTCAGGTCTGTGTGAGTGTCAGGTGCTGCGTCTGTGTGTGTGTGTCAGGTGCTGCGTGTGTGCGTGTGTGTCAGGCGCTGCATGTCTGTGTGTGTCAGGCACTGCGTGTCTGGCGGGGGGGTGGCCGGACACACAGCAGGGAGGGGGGGGGGGAGGCCGGACACACAGCAGGGAGGGAAGGGGGGGGGCGGCCGGACACACAGCAGGGAGGGAAGGGGGGGTGGCGGCCGGACACACAGCTGGGAGGGAAGGGGGGGGGCGGCCGGACACACAGCTGGGAGGGAAGGGGGGGGAGGCCGGACACACAGCTGGGAGGGAAGGGGGGGGGGGGCGGCCGGACACACAGCTGGGAGGAGGAGGGTTGCTGGACACACAGCAGGGAGGAGGGAGGGGGAGGGGGGGTGTGGCCGGACACACAACAGGGAGGAGGAGGGGGGTTGGCCGGACACACAGCAGGGAGGGGAATTTGGAGTCTGGCTATAGGTGCACATTACGTGGAGGGGGGGAGGGGTTGGTGAGCTGGAGGCTAAGTAAAACAGCTCACACGACATGAGAGTTGGAGTGCCAGCAGGTCACACTAGTGGACACAACACATAACAGGGGGAGGTGCTGGGAAGAGGTACAGAACAGGGAATTGAGCAGTGCTGCTAAGTGGCAAGTAATTGCCAAAGTCAGCCTTGTGCTGGGCACATCCAGACGTTGATCACATGCCACTGTTTTCTTACCCAGACACCTCTGCCGCTGTGTGCTAGATGAGATCTGTGAGTGCGCCTCCCCCCTCTCTTCTCCACGCCACTGTGACTGGCCTGGCAGAGCTGTCTTCATTGAAGCAGCGGGGGAAGGGGGTGGTAGAATGCAGGTGTCCGGGTCTTCTCCCCCTATAAGGTGCTGTTTCCAAGGTCCGCTGGATGGGGAGTGGCCAAAGTGTTTCATCAGCCCCTCTACACCGCCGCAGCTCCCGGCCTCCCCGAGTACACCTTCCTCCTCGGCTCCTCCTCCCTTTCCTAAGAAAGTAATGAAGAAGGGGGCGGGGCCTATTCCTGCAGACGGAGAGAGACACGGGGGGGGGGGGGGGTTTGGAGCATGGAGAGGCAGAGAATTCGGAGAGCAGAGAGGTGGGTTGGAGGGGGGATCGGAGTGCTCTTGCTGCGTGTGAACCTGTAGAGGAGGAGGAGGATGGGGACCCAGAGTCTGGCTGCAGTGCGAGGCTGCGTCTATGATGACTGGGTAAATACTGCACAGTGCTAAGCACTTTTGAACTTCCCGCCCCTGGCTGACTGTGCTGTGATCACGTGGTGTAGGAGCCGGCCCTGCCACCGCTCCTACACCATGGAACAATAAAACTAACGTGAGCCGTGCCAGGGCCTATTATTGTCACACTATGCCCCCAGTAACCCCAAAACACCCCCTTACCCCACTGTATCACCCAAGTGTAGGCCGTTCCCCTCCAGTTTACCAACAGAAACCGGAGGCGAGGAAAAAGTCGTCCATGTTAGTACACCCAAGTGAAGCTGCCACTGTACACCCCCTGCTGGCGGCCACTGCGCAGCCGCAACAAATTGAAAAGCCCTATCTTTATAATGGGGCATATTTTACTTAATTTAAAAAAAACTATAACTTTCTGAAAAACCACAACCCCAAAAGGCACTACACAGGGACATACTCTATCTAATAAAACAAACCCCAAGTCTTAATTCGTCCCCTATCCTGAGTTATGCCTTCCCAAAAATCTCCTCATTCACTCTATAGGAAAACCATGTCAAAAAGCCACAGAGGGAGTGGCAGAAAAAAACTGACAGTTGGAACTTTAGGTTACTCCCAATTCCTCATTTTTTATAATTTTACCCTGAAATTTGGCATGCAGCACCGGGTGACGATTCTACGCATCCATGCCAAATTTCAGCTCAGTACGTCTAATCACTTTTGAGGTGTAGCCCCTCAAACACCATGCCCCCATCTCAGAAGTTCCCTATGGGAGAATTCCGTTTGTTCGATTCAGCCTTAATATAAGGGCACGACCGTGCCCTTATAATATATATATACACACACACACACACACACACACACACACACACACACATACATACATACACAACCACCCATTGCAATCTGTGCACCCAGAGAGGGAGTGGTGCAGATGCTGCTCTGGGAACTGCTGGAGAACATCTCTGTTATGTCTCCAGTAAAAGCAGAAGCTATTTCTGGCGGTGTGGGAGAGTAAGCAGCACAGAGGAGCTGATTTGTGACAGGTACTGATACTGGCATCATGTAGTGCAGCTAGTGAGGTGACCTATAGGGTGTTACCACAGTACTTCATACATATGATATCCCGCCAGACGGCATCCCGTTTGTCGGAATCCTGGCGGCAAGTCCCCTCGCGATCTTGCTACACTTGCCACAGGACCCACCAACCGAGTGGGAATATCCGGCAGTGTTTGGGATTCCGCCTGTTGGGATTCTGGTATACTGACTGCAGAACCCATCTACCTCCTGTGAGGCTGATTATGCCAGGTTAGTAATGCTGGTCACAGGCATTATATTGAGGTACCAGTACCTGTCACATGTCAGTAGCTCATCATGCAATACAATGTAATGTACTGTTGCAGGCGTTTGGTATGTGCTGCTGACGGCCGGGATTCTGGCAATCAGCATGCGGACGCCAGGATCCCGGCCGTTGGAATGCCGGCAGCCAGGTCGAGCGCAACAAAGCCCCTTGCAGGCTTAGTGGTTCTCTGTGTTTGCCGCAGGTTCTATTCCCACTCTATGGCGGTTGTGGACACACACGAGCGAGAATAACCCGTTAGCCGGGTTCCGGCATTGTCAGTGGACGGGATTCCGGCCTCAGTATCCTGACCACCGGCAATATAACTACATCCCGTTGCAGAGACCTTGACAACCAAAACTCGCCTTTCTTGGGGATTTAGGAACAAGATTACCATTGCAAAGTAGTTTCTCATAAAACAGTGGATGTAAAATGTAATCGAAGAACAGATCTAGAATTGTATTTACTGAAGCTACTACACTTGTCTATATAAGATCATGGCAATGTATTCTCAGTACTGATCTAGAATTGTATTTACTGTAGCTACTACACTTGTCTATATAAGATCATGGCAATGTATTCTCAGTACAGATCTAGAATTGTATTTACTGAAGCTACTACACTTGTCTATATAAGATCATGGCAATGTATTCTCAGTACTGAAAAGGTGACATCCATAGTGTGCAGTATCCTTGTGTACAACATGTGGGGTGGTCTAAAAGCAAACGGGGAGCTCAAAAGCAGAAATTGTTATGGGACCCAGAAAAAGTGGAGTAGGACCCCAATTTTTTAAAGTGAGGGGTCCCTAGGACCCACTTTTTTTTTTTTTTGCTCAGAACGATAACTGGTCCCCCGGCTGTGGCATTATCTTCTCGGCTAGTGGAGCTCGGTGCTGGTTTTAAAAATACGGGGGACCCCTACGTCTTTTGTCCCCCGTATTTTTGGAACCAGAGCCGGCCCAAGAACCTGGTGCTGGTTGTCTCAATACGGGGGGGACCCAAAGCAATTTTTCCCCTGTATCTAAACAACCAGGACTGGCTCAAAGAGCCCGAGGCTGGTTATACATAGGAGGGGGGACCCCACACAATTTGTTTTTACACTTTTAACTGTTTAAACTCTTCTCATACTGTACACAATGAAGCCCTGCACGGATCTCACTGATCCAACCGGGCTTCATTGTGATATGCCCGGCAGGGTTTTACTAATCACTCCCGTAAAACACTGCCCAACAATACGAAAAACATCGACATCGGAAAATACCAACAACAAAAAACTCGGCATCTTAGTAAATTACTGAAAATGATTTCAAAAAGTTGCAGAAAAATTCGACCGATAAAATTTGAGTTCAAACTCCCACCAATTCGGCAGAAACACGAATCTTAGTAAATAAACCCCATTGTGTTCTGCTGCATCTGGCCCAAGACGACTTGCCATAGTTGATGGGACATTGAATTATATATTATACCAGAATATTCTAAAGGAAAATGTCAGGACATGTGTGCGTGATCTGCATCTCAGGAGAACGTGGGTCATGCAGCAATACAACGACCCAAAGCACACAAGTCATTCCACCAAAGAATGGTTCAAGAAGAACAAATGTGAAGGTTTGGAATGGCCAAGTCAATGTCCTGCCCTTAATCCAATGGAGATGTTGTGTAAGGTCCTGAGGAAGGTAGATGGGCAAGCATTAGTGTGATTCTGCAATAAAGCCAATGTTACTCCATTTTGTTATATTCAATAGATTATAAACTTACTTTAGCATTAATATATGATATGCTTAAATATGCTGGGGAAAAAAGAAAAGTATAGAATGATGAAATATTCAGTTAGCAAAAAGAGGAACTTGTGGGTAAGCCATGTCTGATAGAGATAAAGAAAGGAACTTGTGGATAAGCCATGTCTGATAGAGATAAAGAAAAGGAAAAGAACAAGACCGTTATCAGGAAGAGGACACAACCCTGAGGTTAAACTGTAAACTCCTCTGAGTTTTTTTTTCCAAGTATATATATATATATATATATGTATGTAAGAAAATTAAACCAGAACTCAGATTGAATACACCAGACAGTGTGTGATCATTTGATTTCTCCAGCATGCTGCACGGCACTTATATTTTGTTCACAGGTGATTCTGAATACAAAAGACAGGCTGTTGTTGTAGTCCTCTCAGAGAAGGCTGAGGCTAAAGGAGGTCTACCTCCAACAGTCCTGAAGCGAGCAGCTCATGTGAGGAAACCACCAACATAATAGAGATGAAGCTGTTGTGTCCGGGGGAATGGGGTGAAATTCCCTCCAGGCCGATGTTCAGGACTAATCAATAATCACTAGATACGTTTCCGTGCAGTTATCGATGCACAAGGGGGTTATATACTGAAAGCAAAGGGGCACATACTTCTGCCACTCACAGATATGTGATCATGGATAATTTTCCTCAATAATAAAGAGCACATCTACATTTTTTTTGGCTCGTTTGTTAGATTTGGTTCTCTGTATCTACTTTTAGGAATTCCGAAGGGTTCACAAACTTTCAAACATCACTGTATATTAGACGCGAGATCTGCACTTTTATTACTGACCTGCTGGGAGCGCCGCAGAAAGTTGTTAAAAATCTCACTGGTTCCAAGCATTGGGTCCTGTCGCACTGCGGAAACAACAAGAGTTAGTAGAATATGTCACCCTGCAGTGGGAGGGGCAGCAAAACGTCTCATAGCCCTCCGCTGCATCACCCTGCAGTGGGAGGGACAGTCTACTTGTTTACAGCCCATCAGTCTGTGTCACTCTGCAGTGGGAGTGACAGGCTGTCACGATACTGGTGGATGGTGTTCCCTGTGGAGCCTCTAGGGGGAGATGAGCAGTGTTCACACAGGAGAGGAGGGAGGGACTAATGTAGTTTCTCCTCATATGCAAGAGAGTCTATGGTAAAGCTGATGTATTCTTTGGCGGTAGATGCTAAAACAAAATGGGCTAACGGACCTCTGACGTCAAGGGGAGGAGCTGCGCCGGCGGAATAGTACTTTCATTATTCACGTTAATAACTACTCCCTTTATTATGTCAATAGATGGAGCGTTACATCACAAAAGAGGCGCTAGGAGTTCCTTAAACAATTTGGAACATTTTAAAACAAAATTTATTACACAATAAAAATGCAAATGACAGAAAAAGCAAATATATCCTGTCAATAATGAAAAATAGCAGCGGATCCCAAAGGCATTCTAAAAATCCATGTATAGGCTGTGGGGTATTCTTCCCCGGTAACAAGAAGAGGAGCCGCTGGTGTTATTTAGCCGGATAAGCACTCCGGCAGGCTCCTGAGCTTAGTAGCCGGAGAGGAAGTCACCCTCAGTCCTGGGTCACTGCTACCAACGCGTTTCGAGCCTGCTATGGCACTTCCTCCACGCAAGTGACCATGTTGTGCTGAATTCTGATATTTAAAGCCCTTTGGCTTAATTACCGGAAGCCCGCGTCATCTGCACCTCCGGTTGCGGATTTTCCATAAATAACATATTATCCCAAAGGAAATCATCTTTAACTCCGACGCGCCGGACCATAAGACGCACCTAGTTTTTAGAGTAAGTAAACTGGAAAAAAAAAGAGCCAGCATACACAGACAGACACACACACACACACACACAGACACACATCAGAGCCAGCATACACAGACACACACACACACACACACACATATATTGTAGACACTACCAGTGGTTCCCCGCGTCCAGGCTCTCAGCTAACGCTTGCCCCGGGTGCACTCCTGAGGACCAAGGAGGTGTGGGGTAGATGCCGGGCTCTGCTGCTGGGCTCTGAGATGCGCCGCGCTCTGCTGACGACGGCGCAGCAGCAGCATCCAGGACCCGCCGCTACCCGCGAACTCCATCTGCATCTGCTCTTATTCGCTCCATAAGACGCACATACTTTTTCCCCCACATTTTTGGGGAGAAAAAGTGCGTCTTATGGTCCGAAAAATACGGTATATTTGTGCCTGCATATAGTTACTGCAAGAACACCCGAAAAAGTAAAACATAAAAAGTCCCTATACCGGAAGTGCGGAAATTCCGTCACTTCCGGTTGGCAAGAGCGTGGTTATCCCTGTTCTCCCTGGTTGGCAATTTCCACTGTGTTTACGGGTCGTATACCGTAAGTCTTGATAGTTATTTCCGGTTCCGGTTGGACAAATGCCGCAGGTGGTTGGTGGCCTCATGCATTACAGCTGGTTGTGATGTAACAGCGTGCTGAGGAGCGGACCTCAATCCTAAAAGTGCCGCGTGCATCTTCAGTCATGGTGGTGTGCATGGATGAATGTTTTGATTATTTGTCCATGTATAAAAGAAAAAGAAATGATATAATAGTCACAAATAAAACATGTATGACCAACATCTAACCCATATATTATGGAAACTGCGCTTTTTTTTTTTACAAAAAGGAAACAGTATCAAATTTTTGTTGTTAAGAAATAGAATCACGGAAATGTTTTACTGATGAAGGTATTACTTATATATGTAAAAACCATGAATAAAAGATTGTAACAATACTTACAATAATTATAAAAATGAATAATAAAAACTACTGTAAAAACCACTTGAGTTGGAAGTCTTTATTACGACCCCTCGGAATTAGGGAGTTTGATGTGAATATCCACGGCATTTCTCTTTGCGCTAGCCTGGCGTCACCATCCATGTTCCTCCAGGTGTGTTTAATGTGTTCTATGCCCATGAAATTCTTCATATGTTTGGTCGAACAAATGTTTTTTTCTGTAAATGTCAGACAGGGAACGGGAATGTCAGACAGGGAACGGGAATGTCAGACAGGGAACGGGAATGTCAGACAGGGAACGGGAACGTCAGACAGGGAACGGGAACGTCAGACAGGGAGTGGGAATGTCAGATAGGGAACGGGAATGTCAGACAGGGAACGGGAATGTCAGACAGGTAGTGGGAATGTCAGACAGGGAACGGGAATGTCAGACAGGGAACGGGAACGTCAGACAGGGAACGGGAATGTCAGACAGGTAGTGGGAATGTCAGACAGGTAGTGGGAATGTCAGACAGGTAGTGGGAATGTCAGATAGGGAACGGGAATGTCAGACAGGGAACGGGAATGTCAGACAGGGAACGGGAATGTCAGACAGGGAACGGGAATGTCAGACAGGGAACGGGAACGTCAGACAGGGAACGGGAACGTCAGACAGGGAACGGGAATGTCAGATAGGGAATGGGTTTCGACACCTTTTCTTATATTCCTTAGGTGTTCGGCCATTCTTGTTTATAATGATCTCGAAGTCCGTCCTACATATACAAGTCCACAGGAACACTGGATTAGATATATGACACTAGTTGTGTGGCATGTGATAAACCCTTCCTGTGTTATTCTCTCCCATGTACTGTGATAGTAAAATATTCCGTCTCCTTCCTCTGAACAGTTCTGCACATTGGCAGACCCCACAACGGTCGACGCCTTTGGTTCTTATACGTTCAGTGTTCTGTGTATGTAAGGAACTTTTTATTAGACGTTTTTGTAAATGATCTGCCTTTGTCTGCGGTGTAACGCTCCATCCATTTACATTTCCGGGTGATCGGACTGTCACACCACAGGGCAGCAGAAGGGGCAGCGCAGTTGTGACGACTACCTCCAGTTTATTACTCCCTTTATTAACCCGGTGGCAAGTGATGCAAAGCACCGAGCCAGAAGCGCGGCGAGCGTACAATTTATGTACCATGTTCAGCCCTTGCTCCTCCCCCTGGTGACGTCAGAGGCCCTTTACTCAACTTGGGGGGTCATTCAGATCTGACCGCTGTTGTGCGTTTTCGCACAGCGGGCGATCAGGTACTAACTGTGCATGCACCGCACTGCGCGTCACACAGCAACAAAAGAGCATCACTGGTCAGTGACAAGATGTGCGAAAAACCCCTTCGGACGAGCGTTCGCAAGGTGATTGACAGGAGGAAGGCGTTTGTGGGTGGTAACTGACCATTTACTGGGAGTGTCTGGAAAAACGCAGGCGTGTCCAAGCGTCGTCAGGGCGGGTGTGTGACGTCAGCTCCGGCTCCGGTCAGCCTGATTCTATCGCGCTGTAGGAGTAAGTCCTGGGCTGCGCAGAGACCGCACAAAGTGGATTTTAGCAGCTCGGCGTACACACGGGATCGCACACTTACACGGTGAATATACACTCCCCCTGGGGGCGGAGACTATCTGATCGCAGGACAGCAGCATTATCAGCCCAGCGATCACATCTGACTGTCACCTTTAGTTTTAGCTATAACCATTCTTTAGATGTCAGGGTCCTGGGCAGAATGTACATACAATATTTGCTGTACTGGACTAAACCCAGAGAGAAGATTATGCTGGACTGCAGAGCAGCACCAGCTACGCACGATATGCTGGACTGCAGAGCAGCACCAGCTACGCACGATATGCTGGACTGCAGAGCAGCACCAGCTACGCACGATATGCTGGACTGCAGAGCAGCACCAGCTACGCACGATATGCTGGACCGCAGAGCAGCACCCGCTACGCAGGATATGCTGGACCGCAGAGCAGCACCAGCTACGCAGGATATGCTGGACCGCAGAGCAGCACCAGCTACGCAGGATATGCTGGACCGCAGAGCAGCACCAGCTACGCAGGATATGCTGGACCGCAGAGCAGCACCAGCTACACAGGATATGCTGGACCGCAGAGCAGTACCAGCTACACAGCATATGCTGGACCGCAGAGCAGCACCAGCTACGCAGGATATGCTGGACCGCAGAGCAGCACCAGCTACGCAGGATATGCTGGACCGCAGAGCAGCACCAGCTACGCAGGATATGCTGGACCGCAGAGCAGCACCAGCTAAGCAGGATATGCTGGACCGCAGAGCAGCACCAGCTACGCAGGATATGCTGGACCGCAGAGCAGCACCAGCTACGCAGGATATGCTGGACCGCAGAGCAGCACCAGCTACGCAGGATATGCTGGACCGCAGAGTAGCACCAGCTACGCAGGATATGCTGGACCGCAGAGCAGCACCAGCTACGCAGGATATGCTGGATTGCAGAGCAGTACCAGCTACGCAGGATATGCTGGATTGCAGAGCAGTACCAGCTACGCAGGATATGCTGGATTGCAGAGCAGCACCAGCTACGCAGGATATGCTGGATTGCAGAGCAGCACCAGCTGCGCAGGATCTCTCTCAGATGACTGGGCTAATACTGGATTCTACTAGATACAGCCGGGTAGGGACTGGATCTGCCTACATGTACTAGCAACCGTCTGTCTCCTGGAAGGCATCTTAGCAGCAGGCTTGATTCAGGAGACACTTGCTGGGTCCAGTAGTTCCACAATATATTTACAGCTCTGTGCAGTGGGCACGCTGTTCTTCTAGTTCTCTGAAGACAATGGACACACAGGAAACGCAGGAGAGTCTGGAGAATCCACCTGACTGCCAGAGGTCAGGGAGCCAAGGACGCAGCTGAATAAGTAACATTGTTCTAGCCCAGATTGGAATGACTGGTGTCCTTTTATCGCCCGACGTGCACTAGGATTGGTGGAAAGAATCACATGATGCAAGGCTTGACAGTGGAGAGAATCACATGAGGCAAAGCTGGAATGTTATTGGAGTTTCAGCGATCAGCTGACCAGATCAAAGATGGTAGCAGCCACTACACTGAGACATCACTGTGACAATGGGTGACCTTCACAGACATTGGGGACTCCACCAGGACAGCGCAGAGCGGCACATAGGCAAGTGCAGGCGTGCGGCACGCAGATTACCGACAAAGGCTTCATGTCTCAGAGCTCCTCTCTGTCTGTGTCACCCTGCAGTGGGAGGGCAGTCTCAGTGTCTCAGAGCTCCTCTCTGTCTGTGTCACCCTGCAGTGGGAGGGGCAGGGTCCGTGTCTCAGAGCTCCCCACTGTCTGTGTCACCCTGCAGTGGGAGGGGCAGTCTCCATGTCTGTGTCACCCTGCAGTGGGAGGGGCAGACTACTCTGTGGAAGGCCACTCACCTGCCTGCATGTATTTCTCGAGCTGCTCTCGCCTCTGCTCCACCTCAGCAGGTGTCAGTGTGAAGAGCTTCTTCGGGGGGAACATGGGAACCACATTTCCATACTCTCTCCTCAGCTGTAATATCAAAGGGAAAGGAGGGATCAGTTGGTGCACCGAGAAGCGGGACAGGCAGGATGGGCGCAGGCAGAGCGAGGTGCAGGGGCAGGCACAGCGAGGTGCAGGGGGCAGAGAGAGCGGGAGGAGTGGGGCAGGCAGAGCGGGAGGAGTGGGGCAGGCAGAGCGGGAGGAGTGGGGCAGGCAGAGCAGGAGGAGTGGGTCAGGCAGAGCGGGAGGAGTGGGGCAGGCAGAGCGGGAGGAGTGGAGCAGGCAGAGCGGGAGGAGTGGAGCAGGCAGAGCGGGAGGAGTGGGGCAGGCAGAGCGGGAGGAGTGGGGCAGGCAGAGCGGGAGGAGTGGAGCAGGCAGAGCAGGAGGAGTGGGGCAGGCAGAGCGGGAGAAGTGGGGCAGGCAGAGCGGGAGGAGTGGGGCAGGCAGAGCGGGAGGAGTGGGGCAGGCAGAGCGGGAGGAGTGGGGCAGGCAGAGCGGGAGGAGTGGAGCAGGCAGAGCGGAAGGAGTGGAGCAGGCAGAGCAGGAGGAGTGGGGCAGGCAGAGCGGGAGGAGTGGAGCAGGCAGAGCAGGAGGAGTGGGGCAGGCAGAGCGGGAGGAGTGGGGCAGGCAGAGCGGGAGGAGTGGGGCAGGCAGAGCGGGAGGAGTGGGGCAGGCAGAGCGGGAGGAGTGGAGCAGGCAGAGCGGGAGGAGTGGGGCAGGCAGAGCGGGAGGAGTGGGGCAGGCAGAGCGGGAGGAGTGGGGCAGGCAGAGCAGGAGGAGTGGGGCAGGCAGAGCGGGAGGAGTGGAGCAGGCAGAGCGGGAGGAGTGGAGCAGGCAGAGCGGGAGGAGTGGGGCAGGCAGAGCGGGAGGAGTGGGGCAGGCAGAGCGGGAGGAGTGGGGCAGGCAGAGCGGGAGGAGTGGGGCAGGCAGAGCGGGAGGAGTGGGGCAGGCAGAGCGGGAGGAGTGAGGCAGGCAGAGCGGGAGGAGTGGGGCAGGCAGAGCGGGAGGAGTGAGGCAGGCAGAGCGGGAGCAGGGGGCAGGCAGGGATGGGGTAGGAGGATAGAGAAACCCTGAGTGAGTACATATCATTCTCCATCCAGCCAGTAGCCCCAGTCTCGGATACCTGCTCATGTAGACCAAACAGCTGGCTGTATCGCACCCTACAGTGCAGGACGCCATTCACGTGAATGCTGTATGCCTGAAAAAGAAAAGACATCAGCACATGAATAGTCATCTGTACCAATCACTGATATACCGTACCACAGGAGGCCATAATGACTGATGGGATACGCAGGAGAAGTACTGTCCTGCCATGTGATATATCAGTGTAGTGTAAATACATATATATATATATATATATATATATATATATATATATATATTATTCAGTAAGCATTGTGACTTATTGCCATATTAAATTCACCTGTAATAAAGTTCTGTCTATGTGTTCTTAAATAATCTGACTGTAAGAAAGGTTTGGTACATGGCATAGATTGCTTTACCGTAATTCTGGTTATATTAGGTGATTGCTGTATTTGGGGCTAGGTCAGGAGGTAATAGAAGACATCAGCTGGGTGTCCGGTCTCCAGTAAATGCTGACGGTCGCAGCACAGAGTGTTTTTGGCAGGATTGTAGTTTGATTTTAGACAGACCCGGTGACTCGGCTTTGATGTAACCCTTTCATTCCTACACGGCGCTCATTTCCAAAGAGAAATCCTTATCTTTAGGAGAAAGTGAAAGGGACACCCTAATGGAGTCTCACGCCACATGTCACAATGTATATCACCGACACGCGAGACTTGTGACGGTAAGTGAGGAGAATCAGGACCTGCACTCAGGGGCCACATTACTAGGATACCCCTTCCTAGGACCCCTGTGATGCCATGGATACAAGGCGAGGGGACCATTCCTCAGACATGATAGCGCCACGCAGTCAGCAATCTCCGTGATGTACAGAGACCGGCAGCTGTGGTGGATTTGCGCTACGTGGCGCTCATAGTCCTGTACATGGTACCGGTGTGAGATGGCGTGCGCGGTGTTCTACTAGCAGCCGCCATTAGAGGATGGGGAGGCCGCGCCCATTGGTTATATACAGGATAAGTGAGCACTGGCGCCATTTGTGTAATTGTAGCGGATATTCACTTTCCAGGTTTATAACGCATACGGCTATAAAGTGCCGGATATCAGATCGGTCACATCCACGCTGGAGGGGGGGGTTCAGGAATCACATCTGGTTACTATGGAGACCCCTCTTTTTCAGGGGACCAGACGTAATTGAACCGGATGCGGTTATGTGCCGCCGGTCACAATACAGACGCCGGGATCCCGAACGCTGAAAAGCCGCAAGTCACCTAAAGGCAGAAAGAGAACACACAACAACTGATACAGCCGCAGTAAGGGCCTGACACAGCGTAACGCAGGAGGGAACACACAACAACTGATACAGCCGCAGTAATGGCCTGACACAGCGTAACGCAGGAGGGAACACACAACAACTGATACAGCCGCAGTAAGGGCCTGACACAGCGTAACGCAGTAGGAAACACACAACAACTGATACAGCCGCAGTAATGGCCTGACACAGCGTAACGCAGGAGGAAACACACAACAACTGATACAGCCGCAGTAAAGATCTGACACAGCGTAACGCAGGAGGAAACACACAACAACTTATACAGCGTAACGCAGGAGGGAACACACAACAACCGATACAGCCACAGCAAAGGCCTGACACAGCGTAACGCAGGAGGGAGCACACAACTGATACAGCGTAACGCAGGAGGGAACACACAACAACTGATACAGCCGCAGCAAAGGCCTGACACAGCGTAACGCAGGAGAGAACACACAACAACTGATACAGCCGCAGTAAGGGCCTGACACAGCGTAACGCAGGAGGGAACACACAACAACTGATACAGCCGCAGTAATGGCCTGACACAGCGTAACGCAGGAGGGAACACACAACAACTGATACAGCCGCAGTAAGGGCCTGACACAGCGTAACGCAGGAGGGAACACACAACAACTGATACAGCCGCAGTAAGGGCCTGACACAGCGTAACGCAGGAGGGAACACACAACAACTGATACACCGCAGTAATGGCCTGACACAGCGTAACGCAGAAGAGAACACACAACAACTGATACAGCCACAGTAAAGGCCTGACACAGCGTAACGCAGGAGGGAACACACAACAACTGATACACCGCAGTAAAGGCCTGACACAGCGTAACGCAGGAGGAAACACACAACAACTGATACACCGCAGTAATGGCCTGACACAGCGTAACGCAGGAGGGAACAAACAACAACTGATACAGCCGCAGTAATGGCCTGACACAGCGTAACGCAGCAGGGGACACACAACAACTGATACAGCCGCAGTAATGGCCTGACACAGCGTAACGCAGGAGGGAACACACAACAATTGATACAGCCGCAGTAAAGGCCTGACACAGCGTAACGCAGGAGGGAACACACAACTGATACAGCCGCAGTAATGGCCTGACACAGCGTAACGCAGGAGGGAACACACAACAACTGATACAGCCGCAGTAAAGGCCTGAAGACAGCGTAACGCAGGAGGGAACAGACAACAACTGATACAGCCGCAGTAAGGGCCTGAAGACAGCGTAACGCAGGAGGGAACACACAACAACTGATACAGCCGCAGTAAGGGCCTGACACAGCGTAACGCAGCAGGGAACACACAACAACTGATACAGCCGCAGTAAGGGCCTGACACAGCGTAACGCAGGAGGGAACACACAACAACTGATACAGCCGCAGTAAGGGCCTGACACAGCGTAACGCAGCAGGGAACACACAACAACTGATACAGCCGCAGTAAGGGCCTGACACAGCGTAACGCAGGAGGGAACACACAACAACTGATACAGCCGCAGTAAAGGCCTGACACAGCGTAACGCAGGAGGGAACACACAACAACTGATACAGCCGCAGTAAGGGCCTGACACAGCGTAACGCAGGAGGGAACACACAACAACTGATACAGCCGCAGTAAGGGCCTGACACAGCGTAACGCAGCAGGGAACACACAACAACTGATACGGCCGCAGTAAGGGCCTGACACAGCGTAACGCAGGAGGGAACACACAACAACTGATACAGCCGCAGTAAGGGCCTGACACAGCGTAACGCAGGAGGGAACACACAACAACTGATACAGCCGCAGTAAAGGCCTGACACAGCGTAACGCAGGAGGGAACACACAACAACTGATACGGCCGCAGTAAGGGCCTGACACAGCGTAACGCAGGAGGGAACACACAACAACTGATACAGCCGCAGTAAAGGCCTGACACAGCGTAACGCAGGAGGGAACACACAACAACTGATACAGCCGCAGTAAGGGCCTGACACAGCGTAACGCAGCAGGGAACACACAACAACTGATACAGCCGCAGTAAAGGCCTGACACAGCGTAACGCAGGAGGGAACACACAACAACTGATACAGCCGCAGTAAAGGCCTGACACAGCGTAACACAGGAGGGAACACACAACAACTGATACAGCCGCAGTAAAGGCCTGACACAGCGTAACGCAGGAGGGAACACACAACAACTGATACGGCCGCAGTAAGGGCCTGACACAGCGTAACGCAGGAGGGAACACACAACAACTGATACAGCCGCAGTAAAGGCCTGACACAGCGTAACGCAGCAGGGAACACACAACAACTGATACAGCCGCAGTAAGGACCTGACACAGCGTAACGCAGGAGGGAACACACAACAACTGATACAGCCGCAGTAAGGGCCTGACACAGCGTAACGCAGCAGGGTACACACAACTACTGATACAGCCGCAGTAAGGACCTGACACAGCGTAACGCAGGAGGGAACACACAACAATTGATACAGCCGCAGTAAAGGCCTGACACAGCGTAACGCAGGAGGGAACACATAACAACTGATACAGCCGCAGTAAAGGCCTGACACAGCGTAACGCAGGAGGGAACACACAACAACTGATACAGCCGCAGTAAGGGCCTGACACAGCGTAACGCAGGAGGGAACACACAACAACTGATACAGCCGCAGTAAGGCCCTGACACAGCGTAACGCAGGAGGGAACACACAACAACCGATACAGCCGCAGTAAGGGCCTGACACAGCGTAACGCAGGAGGGAACACACAACAACTGATACAGCCGCAGTAAGGGCATGACGCAGCGTAACGCAGGAGGGAACACACAACAATTGATACAGCCGCAGTAAAGGCTTGACACAGCGTAACGCAGCAGGGAACACACAACAACTGATACAGCGGCAGCAAAGGCCTGACACAGCGTAACGCAGGAGAGAACACACAACAACTGATACAGCCGCAGTAATGGCCTGACACAGCGTAACGCAGGAGGGAACACACAACAACTGATACAGCCGCAGTAATGGCCTGACACAGCGTAACGCAGGAGGGAACACACAACAACTGATACAGCCGCAGTAAAGGCCTGACACAGCGTAACGCAGGAGGGAACACACAACAACTGATACAACCGCAGTAAGGAACTGACACAGCGTAACGCAGGAGGGAACACACAACAACTGATACAGCCGCAGTAATGGCCTGACACAACGTAACGCAGGAGGGAACACACAACAACTGATACAGCCGCAGTAAGGGCCTGACACAGCGTAACGCAGGAGGGAACACACAACAACTGATACAGCCGCAGTAAAGGCCTGAAGACAGCGTAACGCAGGAGGGAACACACAACAACTGATACAGCCGCAGTAATGGCCTGACACAGCGCAACGCAGGAGGGAACACACAACTGATACAGCCGCAGTAAGGGCCTGACACAGCGTAACGCAGGAGGGAACACACAACAACTGATACAGCCGCAGTAAAGGCCTGACACAGCGTAACGCAGCAGGGAACACACAACAACTGATACAGCCGCAGTAAGGACCTGACACAGCGTAACGCAGGAGGGAACACACAACAACTGATACAGCCGCAGTAAGGGCCTGACACAGCGTAACGCAGCAGGGAACACACAACAACTGATACAGCCGCAGCAAAGGCCTGACACAGCGTAACGCAGGAGGGAACAGACAACAACTGATACAGCCGCAGTAAAGGCCTGACACAGCGTAACGCAGGAGGGAACACACAACAACTGATACAGCCGCAGTAAAGGCCTGACACAGCGTAACGCAGGAGGGAACACACAACAACTGATACAGCAGCAGTAAGGGCCTGACACAGCGTAACGCAGGAGGGAACACACAACAACTGATACAGCCGCAGTAAAGGCCTGATACAGCGTAACGCAGGAGGGAACACACAACAACTGATACAGCAGCAGTAAGGGCCTGACACAGCGTAACGCAGGAGGGAACACACAACAACTGATACAGCCGCAGCAAAGGCCTGACACAGCGTAACGCAGGAGGGAACACACAACAACTGATACAGCCGCAGCAAAGGCCTGACACAGCGTAACGCAGGAGGGAACACACAACAACTGATACAGCCGCAGTAATGGCCTGACACAGCGTAACGCAGGAGGGAACACACAACTGATACAGCCGCAGTAAAGGCCTGAAGACAGCGTAACGCAGGAGGGAACACACAACAACTGATACAGCCGCAGTAAAGGCCTGACACAGCGTAGCGCAGGAGGGAACACACAACAACTGATACAGCCGCAGTAAAGGCCTGACACAGCGTAACGCAGGAGGGAACAGACAACAACTGATACAGCCGCAGTAAAGGCCTGACACAGCGTAACGCAGGAGGGAACACACAACAACTGATACAGCCGTAGTAAAGGCCTGACACAGCGTAACGCAGGAGGGAACACACAACAACTGATACAGCCGCAGTAATGGCCTGACACAGCGTAACGCAGGAGGGAACACACAACAACTGATACAGCCGCAGTAAAGGCCTGACACAGCGTAACGCAGGAGGGAACACACAACAACTGATACAACCGCAGTAAGGAACTGACACAGCGTAACGCAGGAGGGAACACACAACAACTGATACAGCCGCAGTAATGGCCTGACACAGCGTAACGCAGGAGGGAACACACAACAACTGATACAGCCGCAGTAATGGCCTGACACAGCGTAACGCAGGAGGGAACACACAACAACTGATACAGCCGCAGTAAAGGCCTGACACAGCGTAACGCAGGAGGGAACACACAACAACTGATACAGCCGCAGTAATGGCCTGACACAGCGTAACGCAGGAGGGAACACACAACAACTGATACAGCCGCAGTAATGGCCTGACACAGCGTAACGCAGGAGGGAACACACAACAACTGATACAACCGCAGTAAGGAACTGACACAGCGTAACGCAGGAGGGAACACACAACAACTGATACAGCCGCAGTAAAGGCCTGAAGACAGCGTAACGCAGGAGGGAACACACAACAACTGATACAGCCGCAGTAATGGCCTGACACAACGTAACGCAGGAGGGAACACACAACAACTGATACAGCCGCAGCAAAGGCCTGACACAGCGTAACGCAGGAGGGAACACACAACAACTGATACAGCCGCAGTAAGGGCATGACACAGCGTAACGCAGGAGGGAACACACAACAACTGATACAGCCGCAGTAAAGGCCTGAAGACAGCGTAACGCAGGAGGGAACACACAACAACTGATACAGCCGCAGTAATGGCCTGACACAGCGCAACGCAGGAGGGAACACACAACTGATACAGCCGCAGTAAGGGCCTGACACAGCGTAACGCAGGAGGGAACACACAACAACTGATACAGCCGCAGTAAGGGCCTGACACAGCGTAACGCAGCAGGGAACACACAACAACTGATACAGCCGCAGCAAAGGCCTGACACAGCGTAACGCAGGAGGGAACAGACAACAACTGATACAGCCGCAGTAAAGGCCTGACACAGCGTAACGCAGGAGGGAACACACAACAACTGATACAGCCGCAGTAAAGGCCTGACACAGCGTAACGCAGGAGGGAACACACAACAACTGATACAGCAGCAGTAAGGGCCTGACACAGCGTAACGCAGGAGGGAACACACAACAACTGATACAGCCGCAGTAAAGGCCTGATACAGCGTAACGCAGGAGGGAACACACAACAACTGATACAGCAGCAGTAAGGGCCTGACACAGCGTAACGCAGGAGGGAACACACAACAACTGATACAGCCGCAGCAAAGGCCTGACACAGCGTAACGCAGGAGGGAACACACAACAACTGATACAGCCGCAGCAAAGGCCTGACACAGCGTAACGCAGGAGGGAACACACAACAACTGATACAGCCGCAGTAATGGCCTGACACAGCGTAACGCAGGAGGGAACACACAACTGATACAGCCGCAGTAAAGGCCTGAAGACAGCGTAACGCAGGAGGGAACACACAACAACTGATACAGCCGCAGTAAAGGCCTGACACAGCGTAGCGCAGGAGGGAACACACAACAACTGATACAGCCGCAGTAAAGGCCTGACACAGCGTAACGCAGGAGGGAACAGACAACAACTGATACAGCCGCAGTAAAGGCCTGACACAGCGTAACGCAGGAGGGAACACACAACAACTGATACAGCCGTAGTAAAGGCCTGACACAGCGTAACGCAGGAGGGAACACACAACTGATACAGCCGCAGTAAAGGCCTGAAGACAGCGTAACGCAGGAGGGAACACACAACAACTGATACAGCCGCAGTAAAGGCCTGACACAGCGTAACGCAGGAGGGAACACACAACAACTGATACAGCCGCAGTAAAGGCATGACACAGCGTAACGCAGGAGGGAACACACAACAACTGATACAGCCGCAGTAAAGGCCTGACACAGCGTAACGCAGGAGGGAACACACAACAACTGATACAGCCGCAGTAATGGCCTGACACAGCGTAACGCAGGAGGGAACACACAACTGATACAGCCGCAGTAAAGGCCTGACACAGCGTAACGCAGGAGGGAACACATAACAACTGATTCAGCCGCAGTAAAGGCCTGACACAGCGTAACGCAGGAGGGAACACACAACAACTGATACAGCCGCAGTAAAGGCCTGACACAGCGTAACGCAGGAGGGAACACACAACAACTGATACAGCCGCAGTAAGGACCTGACACAGCGTAACGCAGGAGGGAACACACAACAACTGATAGAGCCGCAGTAATGGCCTGACACAGCGTAACGCAGGAGGGAACACACAACAACTGATACATCCGCAGTAAGGGCCTGACACAGCGTAACGCAGGAGGGAACACACAACAACTGATACAGCCGCAGTAAAGATCTGACACAGCTTAACGCAGGAGGGAACACACAACAACTGATACAGCCGCAGTAAGGGCCTGACACAGCGTAACGCAGGAGGGAACACACAACAACTGATACAGCCGCAGTAAAGGCCTGACACAGCGTATCAGTTGTTGTGTGTTCCCTCCTGCGTTACGCTGTATCGGTTGTTGTGTGTTCCCTCCTGCGTTACGCTGTGTCAGGCCTTTACTGCGGCTGTAACGCAGGAGGGAACACACAACAACCGATACAGCGTAACGCAGGAGGGAACACACAACAACTGATACAGCCGCAGCAAAGGCCTGACACAGCGTAACGCAGGAGGGAACACACAACAACTGATACAGCCGCAGCAAAGGCCTGACACAGCGTAACGCAGGAGGGAACACACAACAACTGATACAGCCGCAGCAAAGGCCTGACACAGCGTAACGCAGGAGGGAACACACAACAACTGATACAGCCGCAGTAAGGGCCTGACACAGCGTAACGCAGCAGGGAACACACAACAACTGATACAGCCGCAGTAAGGGCCTGACACAGCGTAACGCAGCAGGGAACACACAACAACTGATACAGCCGCAGTAAGGGCCTGACACAGCGTAACGCAGCAGGGAACACACAACAACTGATACAGCCGCAGTAATGGCCTGACACAGCGTAACGCAGGAGGGAACACACAACAACTGATACAGCCGCAGTAATGGCCTGACACAGCGTAACGCAGCAGGGAACACACAACAACTGATACAGCCGCAGTAAGGGCCTGACACAGCGTAACGCAGGAGGGAACACACAACTGATACAGCCGCAGTAAGGGCCTGACACAGCGTAACGCAGGAGGGAACACACAACAACTGATACAGCCGCAGTAAGGGCCTGACACAGCGTAACGCAGGAGGGAACACACAACAACTGATACAGCCGCAGTAAAGGCCTGAAGACAGCGTAACGCAGGAGGGAACACACAACAACTGATACAGCCGCAGTAAGGGCCTGACACAGCGTAACGCAGTAGAGAACACACAACAACTGATACAGCCGCAGTAAAGGCCTGAAGACAGCGTAACGCAGGAGGGAACACACAACAACTGATACAGCCGCAGTAAGGGCCTGACACAGCGTAACGCAGGAGGGAACACACAACAACTGATACAGCCGCAGTAAGGGCCTGACACAGCGTAACGCAGGAGGGAACACACAACAACTGATACAGCCGCAGTAAGGCCTGAAGACAGCGTAACGCAGGAGGGAACACACAACAACTGATACAGCCGCAGTAAAGGCCTGAAGACAGCGTAACGCAGGAGGGAACACACAACAACTGATACAGCCGCAGTAAGGGCCTGACACAGCGTAACGCAGGAGGGAACACACAACAACTGATACAGCCGCAGTAAGGAACTGACACAGCGTAACGCAGGAGGGAACACACAACAACTGATACAGCCGCAGTAAAGGCCTGAAGACAGCGTAACGCAGCAGGGAACACACAACAACTGATACAGCCGCAGTAAAGGCCTGAAGACAGCGTAACGCAGGAGGGAACACACAACAACTGATACAGCCGCAGTAAAGGCCTGACACAGCGTAACGCAGGAGGGAACACACAACAACTGATACAGCCGCAGTAAAGGCCTGAAGACAGCGTAACGCAGGAGGGAACACACAACAACTGATACAGCCGCAGTAAGGGCCTGACACAGCGTAACGCAGGAGGGAACACACAACAACTGATACAGCCGCAGTAAGGGCCTGACACAGCGTAACGCAGGAGGGAACACACAACAACCGATACAGCCGCAGTAAGGGCCTGACACAGCGTAACGCAGGAGGGAACACACAACAACCGATACAGCCGCAGTAAGGGCCTGACACAGCGTAACGCAGGAGGGAACACACAACAACTGATACAGCCGCAGTAAGGGCCTGACACAGCGTAACGCAGGAGGGAACACACAACAACTGATACAGCCGCAGTAATGGCCTGACACAGCGTAACGCAGGAGGGAACACACAACAACTGATACAGCCGCAGTAAGGGCCTGACACAGCGTAACGCAGGAGGGAACACACAACAACTGATACAGCCGCAGTAAGGGCCTGACACAGCGTAACGCAGGAGGGAACACACAACAACTGATACAGCCGCAGTAAGTGCCTGACACAGTGTAACGCAGGAGGGAACACACAACAACTGATACAGCCGCAGTAAGGGCCTGACACAGCGTAACGCAGGAGGGAACACACAACAACTGATACAACCGCAGTAAGGGCCTGACACAGTGTAACGCAGGAGGGAACACACAACAACTGATACAGCCGCAGTAAAGGCCTGACACAGCGTAACGCAGGAGGGAACACACAACAACTGATACAGCCGCAGTAAAGGCCTGACACAGCGTAACGCAGGAGGGAACACACAACAACTGATACAGCCGCAGTAAAGGCCTGACACAGCGTAACGCAGGAGGGAACACACAACAACTGATACAGCCGCAGTAAAGGCCTGAAGACAGCGTAACGCAGGAGGGAACACACAACAACTGATACAGCCGCAGTAAAGGCCTGACACAGCGTAACGCAGGAGGGAACACACAACAACTGATACAGCCGCAGTAAGGGCCTGACACAGCGTAACGCAGGAGGGAACACACAACAACTGATACAGCCGCAGTAAGGGCCTGACACAGTGTAACGCAGGAGGGAACACACAACAACTGATACAGCCGCAGTAAAGGCCTGACACAGCGTAACGCAGGAGGGAACACACAACAACTGATACAGCCGCAGTAAAGGCCTGACACAGCGTAACGCAGGAGGGAACACACAACAACTGATACAGCCGCAGTAAGGGCCTGACACAGCGTAACGCAGGAGGGAACACACAACAACTGATACAGCCGCAGTAAAGGCCTGAAGACAGCGTAACGCAGGAGGGAACACACAACAACTGATACAGCCGCAGTAAAGGCCTGACACAGCGTAACGCAGGAGGGAACACACAACAACTGATACAGCCGCAGTAAGGGCATGACACAGCGTAACGCAGGAGGGAACACACAACAACTGATACAGCCGCAGTAAAGGCCTGAAGACAGCGTAACGCAGGAGAGAACACACAACAACTGATACAGCCGCAGTAAGGGCATGACACAGCGTAACGCAGGAGGGAACACACAACAACTGATACAGCCGCAGTAAGGGCCTGACACAGCGTAACGCAGGAGGGAACACACAACAACTGATACAGCCGCAGTAAGTGCCTGACACAGCGTAACGCAGGAGGGAACACACAACAACTGATACAGCCGCAGTAAGGGCATGACACAGCGTAACGCAGGAGGGAACACACAACAACTGATACAGCCGCAGTAAGGGCCTGACACAGCGTAACGCAGGAGGGAACACACAACAACTGATACAGCCGCAGTAAGGGCCTGACACAGCGTAACGCAGGAGGGAACACACAACAACTGATACAGCCGCAGTAATGGCCTGACACAGCGTAACGCAGGAGGGAACACACAACAACTGATACAGCCGCAGTAAGGGCCTGACACAGCGTAACGCAGGAGGGAACACACAACAACTGATACAGCGTAACGCAGGAGGGAACACACAACAACTGATACAGCCGCAGTAAGGGCCTGACACAGCGTAACGCAGGAGGGAACACACAACAACTGATACAGCCGCAGTAAAGGCCTGACACAGCGTAACGCAGGAGGGAACACACAACAACTGATACAGCCGCAGTAAAGGCCTGAAGACAGCGTAACGCAGGAGGGAACACACAACAACTGATACAGCCGCAGTAAGGGCATGACACAGCGTAACGCAGGAGGGAACACACAACAACTGATACAGCCGCAGTAAAGGCCTGAAGACAGCGTAACGCAGGAGAGAACACACAACAACTGATACAGCCGCAGTAAGGGCATGACACAGCGTAACGCAGGAGGGAACACACAACAACTGATACAGCCGCAGTAAGGGCCTGACACAGCGTAACGCAGGAGGGAACACACAACAACTGATACAGCCGCAGTAAGTGCCTGACACAGCGTAACGCAGGAGGGAACACACAACAACTGATACAGCCGCAGTAAGGGCATGACACAGCGTAACGCAGGAGGGAACACACAACAACTGATACAGCCGCAGTAAGGGCCTGACACAGCGTAACGCAGGAGGGAACACACAACAACTGATACAGCCGCAGTAAGGGCCTGACACAGCGTAACGCAGGAGGGAACACACAACAACTGATACAGCCGCAGTAATGGCCTGACACAGCGTAACGCAGGAGGGAACACACAACAACTGATACAGCCGCAGTAAGGGCCTGACACAGCGTAACGCAGGAGGGAACACACAACAACTGATACAGCCGCAGTAAAGGCCTGACACAGCGTAACGCAGGAGGGAACACACAACAACTGATACAGCCGCAGTAAGGGCCTGACACAGCGTAACGCAGGAGGGAACACACAACAACTGATACAGCCGCAGTAAAGGCCTGACACAGCGTAACGCAGGAGGGAACACACAACAACTGATACAGCCGCAGTAAAGGCCTGAAGACAGCGTAACGCAGGAGGGAACACACAACAACTGATACAGCCGCAGTAAAGGCCTGACACAGCGTAACGCAGGAGGGAACACACAACAACTGATACAGCCGCAGTAATGGCCTGACACAGCGTAACGCAGGAGGGAACACACAACAACTGATACAGCCGCAGTAATGGCCTGACACAGCGTAACGCAGGAGGGAACACACAACAACTGATACGGCCGCAGTAAGGGCCTGAAGACAGCGTAACGCAGGAGGGAACACACAACAACTGATACAGCCGCAGTAAAGGCCTGAAGACAGCGTAACGCAGGAGGGAACACACAACAACTGATACAGCCGCAGTAAGGGCCTGACACAGCGTAACGCAGGAGGGAACACACAACAACTGATACGGCCGCAGTAAGGGCCTGAAGACAGCGTAACGCAGGAGGGAACACACAACAACTGATACAGCCGCAGTAAGTGCCTGACACAGCGTAACGCAGGAGGGAACACACAACAACTGATACAGCCGCAGTAAGGGCCTGACACAGCGTAACGCAGGAGGGAACACACAACAACTGATACAGCCGCAGTAAAGGCCTGAAGACAGCGTAACGCAGGAGGGAACACACAACAACTGATACAGCCGCAGTAATGGCCTGACACAGTGTAACGCAGGAGGGAACACACAACAACTGATACAGCCGCAGTAAAGGCCTGAAGACAGCGTAACGCAGGAGGGAACACACAACAACTGATACAGCCGCAGTAAGTGCCTGACACAGCGTAACGCAGGAGGGAACACACAACAACTGATACAGCCGCAGTAAGTGCCTGACACAGCGTAACGCAGGAGGGAACACACAACAACTGATACAGCCGCAGTAAGGGCCTGACACAGCGTAACGCAGGAGGGAACACACAACAACTGATACAGCCGCAGTAAAGGCCTGAAGACAGCGTAACGCAGGAGGGAACACACAACAACTGATACAGCCGCAGTAAGGGCCTGACACAGCGTAACGCAGGAGGGAACACACAACAACTGATACAGCCGCAGTAAGTGCCTGACACAGCGTAACGCAGGAGGGAACACACAACAACTGATACAGCCGCAGTAAGGGCCTGACACAGCGTAACGCAGGAGGGAACACACAACAACTGATACAGCCGCAGTAAAGGCCTGAAGACAGCGTAACGCAGGAGGGAACACACAACAACTGATACAGCCGCAGTAATGGCCTGACACAGCGTAACGCAGGAGGGAACACACAACAACTGATACAGCCGCAGTAAAGGCCTGAAGACAGCGTAACGCAGGAGGGAACACACAACAACTGATACAGCCGCAGTAAGGGCCTGACACAGCGTAACGCAGGAGGGAACACACAACAACTGATACAGCCGCAGTAAGGACCTGACACAGCGTAACGCAGGAGGGAACACACAACAACTGATACAGCCGCAGTAAGGACCTGACACAGCGTAACGCAGGAGGGAACACACAACAACTGATACAGCCGCAGTAAGGGCCTGACACAGCGTAACGCAGGAGGGAACACACAACAACTGATACAGCCGCAGTAAGGGCCTGACACAGCGTAACGCAGGAGGGAACACACAACAACTGATACAGCCGCAGTAAGGGCCTGACACAGCGTAACGCAGGAGGGAACACACAACAACTGATACAGCCGCAGTAATGGCCTGACACAGCGTAACGCAGGAGGGAACACACAACAACTGATACAGCCGCAGTAAAGGCCTGAAGACAGCGTAACGCAGGAGGGAACACACAACAACTGATACAGCCGCAGTAAGGGCCTGACACAGCGTAACGCAGGAGGGAACACACAACAACTGATACAGCCGCAGTAAAGGCCTGACACATCGTAACGCAGGAGGGAACACACAACAACTGATACAGCCGCAGTAAGGGCCTGACACAGCGTAACGCAGGAGGGAACACACAACAACTGATACAGCCACAGTAAGGGCCTGACACAGCGTAACGCAGGAGGGAACACACAACAACTGATACAGCCGCAGTAAGGGCCTGACACAGCGTAACGCAGGAGGGAACACACAACAACTGATACAGCCGCAGTAAGGGCCTGACGCAGCGTAACGCAGGAGGGAACACACAACAACTGATACAGCCGCAGTAAGGGCCTGACACAGCGTAACGCAGGAGGGAACACACAACAACTGATACAGCCGCAGTAAGGGCCTGACACAGCGTAACGCAGGAGGGAACACACAACAACTGATACAGCCGCAGTAAAGGCCTGAAGACAGCGTAACGCAGGAGGGAACACACAACAACTGATACAGCCGCAGTAAGGGCCTGACACAGCGTAACGCAGGAGGGAACACACAACAACTGATACAGCCGCAGTAATGGCCTGACACAGCGTAACGCAGGAGGGAACACACAACAACTGATACAGCCGCAGTAAAGGCCTGAAGACAGCGTAACGCAGGAGGGAACACACAACAACTGATACAGCCACAGTAAAGGCCTGACACAGCGTAACGCAGGAGGGAACACACAACAACTGATACAGCCGCAGTAAGTGCCTGACACAGCGTAACGCAGGAGGGAACACACAACAACTGATACAGCCGCAGTAAAGGCCTGACACAGCGTAACGCAGGAGGGAACACACAACAACTGATACAGCCGCAGTAATGGCCTGACACAGCGTAACGCAGGAGGGAACACACAACAACTGATACAGCCGCAGTAAGTGCCTGACACAGCGTAACGCAGGAGGGAACACACAACAACTGATACAGCCGCAGTAAAGGCCTGAAGACAGCGTAACGCAGGAGGGAACACACAACAACTGATACAGCCACAGTAAAGGCCTGACACAGCGTAACGCAGGAGGGAACACACAACAACTGATACAGCCGCAGTAAAGGCCTGAAGACAGCGTAACGCAGGAGGGAACACACAACAACTGATACAGCCGCAGTAAAGGCCTGAAGACAGCGTAACGCAGGAGGGAACACACAACAACTGATACAGCCGCAGTAATGGCCTGACACAGCGTAACGCAGGAGGGAACACACAACAACTGATACAGCCACAGTAAAGGCCTGACACAGCGTAACGCAGCAGGGAACACACAACAACTGATACAGCCACAGTAAGGGCCTGACACAGCGTAACGCAGGAGGGAACACACAACAACTGATACGGCCGCAGTAAGGGCCTGAAGACAGCGTAACGCAGGAGGGAACACACAACAACTGATACAGCCGCAGTAAGTGCCTGACACAGCGTAACGCAGGAGGGAACACACAACAACTGATACAGCCGCAGTAAGTGCCTGACACAGCGTAACGCAGGAGGGAACACACAACAACTGATACAGCCGCAGTAAGTGCCTGATACAGCGTAACGCAGGAGGGAACACACAACAACTGATACAGCCGCAGTAAGGGCCTGACACAGCGTAACGCAGGAGGGAACACACAACAACTGATACGGCCGCAGTAAGGGCCTGAAGACAGCGTAACGCAGGAGGGAACACACAACAACTGATACAGCCGCAGTAAGTGCCTGACACAGCGTAACGCAGGAGGGAACACACAACAACTGATACAGCCGCAGTAAGTGCCTGACACAGCGTAACGCAGGAGGGAACACACAACAACTGATACAGCCGCAGTAAGTGCCTGACACAGCGTAACGCAGGAGGGAACACACAACAACTGATACAGCCGCAGTAAGTGCCTGACACAGCGTAACGCAGGAGGGAACACACAACAACTGATACAGCCGCAGTAAGTGCCTGACACAGCGTAACGCAGGAGGGAACACACAACAACTGATACAGCCGCAGTAAGTGCCTGATACAGCGTAACGCAGGAGGGAACACACAACAACTGATACAGCCGCAGTAAGGGCCTGACACAGCGTAACGCAGGAGGGAACACACAACAACTGATACGGCCGCAGTAAGGGCCTGAAGACAGCGTAACGCAGGAGGGAACACACAACAACTGATACAGCCGCAGTAAGTGCCTGACACAGCGTAACGCAGGAGGGAACACACAACAACTGATACAGCCGCAGTAAGTGCCTGACACAGCGTAACGCAGGAGGGAACACACAACAACTGATACAGCCGCAGTAAGTGCCTGACACAGCGTAACGCAGGAGGGAACACACAACAACTGATACAGCCGCAGTAAGTGCCTGACACAGCGTAACGCAGGAGGGAACACACAACAACTGATACAGCCGCAGTAAAGGCCTGACACAGCGTAACGCAGGAGGGAACACACAACAACTGATACAGCCGCAGTAAGTGCCTGACACAGCGTAACGCAGGAGGGAACACACAACAACTGATACAGCCGCAGTAAAGGCCTGACACAGCGTAACGCAGGAGGGAACACACAACAACTGATACAGCCGCAGTAAGGGCCTGACACAGCGTAACGCAGCAGGGGACACACAACAACTGATACAGCCGCAGTAAAGGCCTGACACAGCGTAACGCAGGAGGGAACACACAACAACTGATACAGCCGCAGTAAGTGCCTGACACAGCGTAACGCAGGAGGGAACACACAACAACTGATACAGCCGCAGTAAGTGCCTGACACAGCGTAACGCAGGAGGGAACACACAACAACTGATACAGCCGCAGTAAGTGCCTGACACAGCGTAACGCAGGAGGGAACACACAACAACCGATACACCCGCAGTAAGTGCCTGACACAGCGTAACGCAGGAGGGAACACACAACAACTGATACAGCCGCAGTAATGGCCTGACACAGCGTAACGCAGGAGGGAACACACAACAACTGATACAGCCGCAGTAAGTGCCTGACACAGCGTAACGCAGGAGGGAACACACAACAACTGATACAGCCGCAGTAAGTGCCTGACACAGCGTAACGCAGGAGGGAACACACAACAACTGATACAGCCGCAGTAAAGGCCTGACACAGCGTAACGCAGGAGGGAACACACAACAACTGATACAGCCGCAGTAAGTGCCTGACACAGCGTAACGCAGGAGGGAACACACAACAACTGATACAGCCGCAGTAAGTGCCTGACACAGCGTAACGCAGGAGGGAACACACAACAACTGATACAGCCGCAGTAAAGGCCTGACACAGCGTAACGCAGGAGGGAACACACAACAACTGATACAGCCGCAGTAAAGGCCTGACACAGCGTAACGCAGGAGGGAACACACAACAACTGATACACCCGCAGTAAAGGCCTGAAGACAGCGTAACGCAGGAGGGAACACACAACAACTGATACAGCCGCAGTAAGTGCCTGACACAGCGTAACGCAGCAGGGAACACACAACAACTGATACAGCCGCAGTAAGTGCCTGACACAGCGTAACGCAGGAGGGAACACACAACAACTGATACAGCCGCAGTAAGTGCCTGACACAGCGTAACGCAGGAGGGAACACACAACAACTGATACACCGCAGTAAAGGCCTGACACAGCGTAACGCAGGAGGGAACACACAACAACTGATACGGCCGCAGTAAGGAACTGACACAGCGTAACGCAGGAGAGAACACACAACAACTGATACAGCCGCAGTAAAGGCCTGAAGACAGCAGGTAAGAGCTGGACTGGACAGAAACGGTAGACGCTGGAACAGGAGTCAGACTTCCACAGACTTGATGCTAGCTCTGCACTGGCCGGACTGGAGCTGGTCGGAGCCGGAAGGTCAGGAAGCAGCAAGCTAGCAGAATACACCGAGTGCAGCTTGATACATAAGATCCAGACAGCTAGAAGCAAACACTGGAATCTCTAGTTATAGTAAGAACATGTTTCCGAGAGACACAATGATAAGGTGGTTTCCCATCCTCTGCTCCCACATGGACGGTGGAGGCACCAGAATGAAAGGTTCATTGATGTTTGGCTGACATAAAACTGGAGTGGAAATAAAAGCTTCCTGATGAGCGGAGAAGTCTTCTTCTGGCCCATGTGCTGGGTTGGCACCTGTCAGAGTGAGGGCACTGAAGCCATTAGGGTTGAAACCCCTTTAGTGAATTTCCTATAACAGTTTGCGAGTCCCAAGAGTCTTTGGATGGCCTTCACAGTAGTTACTTTTACTCACACACAAGTCTATTATCCAACCTGCACCACCATACATCTCCTCACTCATCTCATAATATCTCCCAACCCGACCTCTCCGCTCTGCACAAGACCTGCGTCTCTCATCCACACGCATTACTTGTCCCCAATCAAAATTACAGGACTTTATCCGGGCTTCACCCACTCTGTGGAATGCCCTCCCACGCACAATAAGACTCACCTCTAGTCTCCAAACCTTCAAGCGTTCCCTGAAAACTCAGCTCTTCAAGCAGCTTATCACATTCCAGACCCGATCACATTGCCTTCAGTGCCTCTGTAATTACATCCTCTCTGTACAGTCCACACATTTCCTCACATGTATTATCTTTCCTCGCTGTCACATCCTCCTGACCCTTGGCCATCATTGCTGTGGACCATACCATACAGCCCATTAAGCACCTTTGCAAGCTGGCTGAACTATTATGCAATAGGTAACAACTATTCTTGCGTATCAATTACTATTTCCATATAGAGTGTAAGCTGCGAGCAGGACCCTCCTACCTCTATGACTGTCTGTTATTAACCAGTTTTGTTCTGTTACTGTTGTTCCAATTGTTAAAGCGCAACAGAGTTTGCTGCACTATGGGGGTCATTCCAACCGCTCGCACGCAGCGGTTCATAGTCTTGAAGTCGAGCATGGGAAGCAGTGACCAGGGCGGAGGAGAGGCGCTGGACACTGGCCAACTGTAGTGGGTGGGAGTATGAAGGGAGAGGAGGTTGGAGATGTAGGGAGCAGTGGAGTTGGAGAGGGCGGTAGGGAGTATGAAGGGAGAGGAGGTTGGAGATGTAGGGAGCAGTGGAGTTGGAGAGGGCTGGAGGGAGTATGAAGGGAGAGGAGGTTGGAGATGTAGGGAGGGAGTATGAAGGGAGAGGAGGTTGGAGATGTAGGGAGGGAGTATGAAGGGAGAGGAGGTTGGAGATGTAGGGAGGGAGTATGAAGGGAGAGGAGGTTGGAGATGTAGGGAGGTAGTATGAAGGGAGAGGAGGTTGGAGATGTAGGGAGGTAGTATGAAGGGAGAGGAGGTTGGAGATGTAGGGAGGTAGTATGAAGGGAGAGGAGGTTGGAGATGTAGGGAGGTAGTATGAAAGGAGAGGAGGTTGGAGATGTAAGGAGGGAGTATGAAGGGAGAGGAGGTTGGAGATGTAGGGAGGGAGTATGAAGGGAGAGGAGGTTGGAGATGTAGGGAGGGAAGGTTGGAGATGTAGGGAGGGAGTATGTAGGGAGAGGAGGTTGGAGATGTAGGGAGCAGTGGAGTTGGAGAGGGCGGGAGGGAGTATGAAGGGAGAGGAGGTTGGAGAGGGCGGGAGGGAGTATGAAGGGAGAGGAGGTTGGAGATGTAGGGAGCAGTGGAGTTGGAGAGGGCGGGAGGGAGTATGAAGGGAGAGGAGGTTGGAGATGTAGGGAGGGAGTATGAAGGGAGAGGAGGTTGGAGATGTAGGGAGCAGTGGAGTTGGAGAGGGAGGGAGTATGAAGGGAGAGGAGGTTGGAGATGTAGGGAGCAGTGGAGTTGGAGAGGGAGGGAGTATGAAGGGAGAGGAGGTTGGAGATGTAGGGAGGTAGTATGAAGGGAGAGGAGGTTGGAGATGTAGGGAGCAGTGGAGTTGGAGAGGGCGGGAGGGAGTATGAAGGGAGAGGAGGTTGGAGATGTAGGGAGGGAGTATGAAGGGAGAGGAGGTTGGAGATGTAGGGAGGGAGTATGAAGGGAGAGGAGGTTGGAGATGTAGGGAGGGAGTATGAAGGGAGAGGAGGTTGGAGATGTAGGGAGCAGTGGAGTTGGAGAGGGAGGGAGTATGAAGGGAGAGGAGGTTGGAGATGTAGGGAGGTAGTATGAAGGGAGAGGAGGTTGGAGATGTAGGGAGCAGTCGAGTTGGAGGGCGGGAGGGAGTATGAAGGGAAAGGAGGTTGGAGATGTAGGGAGGGAGTATGTAGGGAGAGGAGGTTGGAGATGTAGGGAGGGAGTATGTAGGGAGAGGAGGTTGGAGATGTAGGGAGCAGTGGAGTTGGAGATGTAGGGAGGGAGTATGAAGGGAGAGGAGGTTGGAGATGTAGGGAGGGAGTATGTAGGGAGAGGAGGTTGGAGATGTAGGGAGCAGTGGAGTTGGAGAGGGCGGGAGGGAGTATGAAGGGAGAGGAGGTTGGAGATGGAGGGAGTATGAAGGGAGAGGAGGTTGGAGAGGGCGGGAGGGAGTATGAAGGGAGAGGAGGTTGGAGATGTAGGGAGGGAGTATGTAGGGAGAGGAGGTTGGAGATGTAGGGAGGGAGTATGTAGGGAGAGGAGGTTGGAGATGTAGGGAGCAGTGGAGTTGGAGAGGGCGGGAGGGAGTATGAAGGGAGAGGAGGTTGGAGATGGAGGGAGTATGAAGGGAGAGGAGGTTGGAGATGTAGGGAGGGAGTATGAAGGGAGAGGAGGTTGGAGATGTAGGGAGGGAGTATGTAGGGAGAGGAGGTTGGAGATGTAGGGAGGGAGTATGTAGGGAGAGGAGGTTGGAGATGTAGGGAGGGAGTATGTAGGGAGAGGAGGTTGGAGATGTAGGGAGGGAGTATGTAGGGAGAGGAGGTTGGAGATGTAGGGAGGGAGTATGTAGGGAGAGGAGGTTGGAGATGTAGGGAGCAGTGGAGTTGGAGAGGGCGGGAGGGAGTATGAAGGGAGAGGAGGTTGGAGATGTAGGGAGGGAGTATGTAGGGAGAGGAGGTTGGAGATGTAGGGAGGGAGTATGTAGGGAGAGGAGGTTGGAGATGTAGGGAGGGAGTATGTAGGGAGAGGAGGTTGGAGATGTAGGGAGGGAGTATGTAGGGAGAGGAGGTTGGAGATGTAGGGAGCAGTGGAGTTGGAGAGGGCGGGAGGGAGTATGAAGGGAGAGGAGGTTGGAGATGTAGGGAGCAGTCGAGTTGGAGGGCGGTAGGGAGTATGAAGGGAGAGGAGGATGGAGATGTAGGGAGGGAGTATGAAGGGAGAGGAGGTTGGAGATGTAAGGAGGGAGTATGAAGGGAGAGGAGGTTGGAGATGTAGGGAGGGAGTATGAAGGGAGAGGAGGTTGGAGAGGGCGGGAGGGAGTATGTAGGGAGAGGAGGTTGGAGATGTAGGGAGGAGTATGAAGGGAGAGGAGGTTGGAGATGTAGGGAGGGAGTATGAAGGGAGAGGAGGTTGGAGATGTAGGGAGCAGTGGAATTAGAGGTGGCCTTGTATGTGAGGGTGAGGATTCTGTAGGGGAATCGGAGCCAGTGTAGATTTTGTTGAAGGGGAGTGGCAGCTGTTGTGCGAATTGGCGGACAATTATTGATCGACTGCGCATGCGTACATATCGTAATAAACATGTGCAACGCCAAACAGCGAAAAAATACTGCAACTTTTTTTTTTTTTTTTTTTAATTATAGTTAACCGTATGCAAGTTGATTGACAGGAAGCGATTGTTTGTGGGTGGTAACTGGCCGTTTTCTGGGAGTGTCAAGAATAACTCAGGCGTGTCCAAGCGTTTTCAGGGTGGGTGTGTGACGTCAGCTCCGCCCCCAATCAGCCTGATTATACTGTAGGAGTAATGCTCCCCATACACTTGTGAGATGTCAGGTACAATCCTTCCATTTCAACCTCATCTGTGAGATAAATGGCAGGATTGTACGCACATTTTAGGTACCATGCGACGCGCAGGCACGCCGGACGAATGTCGAGTCGCAAGATACAGTTCTGCACTTAATATTTATGGCATTGCTGTGCGATCGCGTGTTTTTAAAACACATGCAATATATCGCACTGCGATGTGCGCTCCCACTCGGCGTTGACGTGCCCATCACGTGATTACGCATGATCGCATGGTAATCACTTTGGCAGTTCAGGCGCGATGAACTGCTGGTGCAATGTCCCGTGATGTCGCGTCTCGGGCATCGCACAAGTGTATGGGGGCCATAAGCCTGGGCTGCACTGACTGGAGAAATCATTCCATGGTGAGTGGTGAACGGATTTGCAGCTGACCTGAGAACGCAGAGATTTTCGCACAGCGCACGCAGACTTTCACGGGGCGGGTTATCACTTTGTCTGGGCGGCGGCTATCTGATCACGGACCTCTGACAGAGGAGCGATAGGGTCTGAATCACGCCCATGGTCAGAAACAATGAGGCCGTTATTCTGGTGCAGCATTTGTCACATCCAGTGATAATATCACTAATTCCATTATACAGTAATCACATTATACCGCGTTCTCCGATTGTTTTTTCCAGAATTGGATTTTTTATTGCTTTAAAAACACGCCAAATAAAATGTAACCCAAATGGCCAAAAACATTTATTCATTCATTCATTCAAGATTCCCTTTCTGGCTCTTGCAGCAGCAATCATCCGTCTTTCTAAAGTCACAAATGGCGCGATTCCCCGTACTGCCTTTTGGTGATTTTCGCTTACAGTGTGTAGGAACAGTATCGCAAACCAAACATGAATCCCGTCTTTCAGACTAGAAAACGCATTAATCCCAGCACCCAGCCTTAGTAAGAAGACGCTCTCTTCCACAGAACAACACTCTCTATAATCTCTACAGACGGCTGGACGTGGAAATCCAAGGTGACCGCAGTTTCTGAGACCATTAACTCCCAACAATCATTCCACAGTCACTTAGGTTACATTACTTCCCTTTCTGTTTTTTTGTTTGTAAAACAACTGAACCTCTTGACCACATCAACAAGCATTTATGCATTGAGTTGCTGATCAGATACTAAGTGGCCGCTGAGTGTAATCGCCAGTAATCACAGAAACACTAATAAGCTACTGAGGAGGACAGGGAGGACGGCAGGGATTCACTCTATGGATAAACAGGATGCAGATGACAAAGGCTGCACCGGGATATCCGGACTATTAATCAGAGGAACACAACACATACCCCTTACCCATAGTCTCCAGAGGGGTCATTCCACGCCAAACCATCACAGCGTCCAACCCGACTGCCTCACATTCGCATGACATTTGGTAGAACGATACACGACATAAAGAAACTTCCATGTTGGATTGTTCTGAAGCTCAGGGACCAGAGTGTTCATAAAAAAAGTTTTAGATTTAAATATTCACTTCTACATGTCAAGGTGACGTGACCTTTGACCTTGAATATATAAGAAGTGTACTGCGACATAAAGTATGTCATACAGTAACTACAATCTCTCTGGTACAACTTTCATTGTGGGGGGAAAATCAGAAAATGATACATATCACGTTCCATGAAACCCCTGATGTCTGTCCCATAGAATGATGTATAATGCTGTACACCAGTCAGTGCCTCCTCCTCAGCAATGCTGTTTCTGTCCCATAGAATGATGTATAATGCTGTGTACGAGTCAGTGCCTCCTCCTCCTCCTCAGCAATGCTGTGTCTGTCCCATAGAATGATGTATAATGCTGTGTACGAGTCAGTGGCTCCTCCTCAGCAATGCTGTGTCTGTCCCATAGAATGATGTATAATGCTGTGTACGAGTCAGTGCCTCCTCCTCCTCCTCAGCAATGCTGTGTCTGTCCCATAGAATGATGTATAATGCTGTGTACGAGTCAGTGGCTCCTCCTCAGCAATGCTGTGTCTGTCCCATAGAATGATGTATAATGCTGTGTACGAGTCAGTGCCTCCTCCTCAGCAATGCTGTTTCTGTCCCATAGAATGATGTATAATGCAGTACACCAGTCAGTGCCTCCTCCTCAGCAATGCTGTGTCTGTCCCATAGAATGATGTATAATGCTGTACACGAGTCAGTGCCTCCTCCTCCTCCTCAGCAATGCTGTTTCTGTCCCATAGAATGATGTATAATGCTGTACACGAGTCAGTGCCTCCTCAGCAATGCTGTTTCTGTCCCATAGAATGATGTATAATGCTGTACACCAGTCAGTGCCTCCTCCTCAGCAATGCTGTGTCTGTCCCATAGAATGATGTATAATGCTGTACACCAGTCAGTGCCTCCTCCTCAGCAATGCTGTTTCTGTCCCATAGAATGATGTATAATGCTGTACACGAGTCAGTGCCTCCTCCTCCTCAGCAATGCTGTGTCTGTCCCATAGAATGATGTATAATGCTGTGTACGAGTCAGTGCCTCCTCCTCAGCAATGCTGTTTCTGTCCCATAGAATGATGTATAATGCAGTACAGGAGTCAGTGCCTCCTCCTCAGCAATGCTGTTTCTGTCCCATAGAATGATGTATAATGCAGTACACGAGTCAGTGGCTCCTCCTCAGCAATGCTGTGTCTGTCCCATAGAATGATGTATAATGCTGTACACCAGTCAGTGCCTCCTCCTCAGCAATGCTGTTTCTGTCCCATAGAATGATGTATAATGCTGTACACGAGTCAGTGCCTCCTCCTCCTCAGCAATGCTGTGTCTGTCCCATAGAATGATGTATAATGCTGTGTACGAGTCAGTGCCTCCTCCTCAGCAATGCTGTTTCTGTCCCATAGAATGATGTATAATGCTGTACACCAGTCAGTGCCTCCTCCTCAGCAATGCTGTGTCTGTCCCATAGAATGATGTATAATGCTGTACACCAGTCAGTGCCTCCTCCTCAGCAATGCTGTTTCTGTCCCATAGAATGATGTATAATGCTGTACACGAGTCAGTGCCTCCTCCTCCTCAGCAATGCTGTGTCTGTCCCATAGAATGATGTATAATGCTGTGTACGAGTCAGTGCCTCCTCCTCAGCAATGCTGTTTCTGTCCCATAGAATGATGTATAATGCAGTACACCAGTCAGTGCCTCCTCCTCAGCAATGCTGTTTCTGTCCCATAGAATGATGTATAATGCTGTACACGAGTCAGTGCCTCCTCCTCAGCAATGCTGTTTCTGTCCCATAGAATGATGTATAATGCTGTACACGAGTCAGTGCCTCCTCCTCAGCAATACTGTTTCTGTCCCATAGAATGATGTATAATGCTGTACACGAGTCAGTGCCTCCTCCTCAGCAATGCTGTTTCTGTCCCATAGAATGATGTATAATGCAGTACACGAGTCAGTGCCTCCTCCTCAGCAATGCTGTTTCTGTCCCATAGAATGATGTATAATGCTGTACACGAGTCAGTGCCTCCTCCTCAGCAATGCTGTTTCTGTCCCATAGAATGATGTATAATGCTGTACACGAGTCAGTGGCTCCTCCTCAGCAATGCTGTTTCTGTCCCATAGAATGATGTATAATGCTGTACACCAGTCAGTGCCTCCTCCTCAGCAATGCTGTTTCTGTCCCATAGAATGATGTATAATGCTGTACACGAGTCAGTGCCTCCTCCTCAGCAATGCTGTTTCTGTCCCATAGAATGATGTATAATGCTGTACACGAGTCAGTGCCTCCTCCTCAGCAATGCTGTTTCTGTCCCATAGAATGATGTATAATGCTGTACACGAGTCAGTGCCTCCTCCTCAGCAAAGCTGTTTCTGTCCCATAGAATGATGTATAATGCTGTACACGAGTCAGTGCCTCCTCCTCAGCAATGCTGTTTCTGTCCCATAGAATGATGTATAATGCTGTACACGAGTCAGTGCCTCCTCCTCCTCAGCAATGCTGTTTCTGTCCCATAGAATGATGTATAATGCAGTACACGAGTCAGTGCCTCCTCCTCAGCAATGCTGTTTCTGTCCCATAGAATGATGTATAATGCTGTGTACGAGTCAGTGCCTCCTCCTCAGCAAAGCTGTTTCTGTCCCATAGAATGATGTATAATGCTGTACACGAGTCAGTGCCTCCTCCTCAGCAATGCTGTTTCTGTCCCATAGAATGATGTATAATGCTGTACACGAGTCAGTGCCTCCTCCTCCTCAGCAATGCTGTTTCTGTCCCATAGAATGATGTATAATGCTGTACACGAGTCAGTGCCTCCTCCTCCTCCTCAGCAATGCTGTTTCTGTCCCATAGAATGATGTATAATGCTGTACACGAGTCAGTGCCTCCTCCTCCTCCTCAGCAATGCTGTTTCTGTCCCATAGAATGATGTATAATGCTGTACACGAGTCAGTGCCTCCTCCTCCTCCTCAGCAATGCTGTGTCTATCCCATAGAATGATGTATAATGCTGTACACGAGTCAGTGCCTCCTCCTCAGCAATGCTGTTTCTGTCCCATAGAATGATGTATAATGCAGTACACCAGTCAGTGCCTCCTCCTCAGCAATGCTGTTTCTGTCCCATAGAATGATGTATAATGCTGTACACGAGTCAGTGCCTCCTCCTCAGCAATGCTGTTTCTGTCCCATAGAATGATGTATAATGCTGTACACGAGTCAGTGCCTCCTCCTCAGCAATGCTGTTTCTGTCCCATAGAATGATGTATAATGCTGTACACGAGTCAGTGCCTCCTCCTCAGCAATGCTGTTTCTGTCCCATAGAATGATGTATAATGCAGTACACGAGTCAGTGCCTCCTCCTCCTCAGCAATGCTGTTTCTGTCCCATAGAATGATGTATAATGCTGTACACGAGTCAGTGCCTCCTCCTCCTCAGCAATGCTGTTTCTGTCCCATAGAATGATGTATAATGCTGTGTACGAGTCAGTGCCTCCTCCTCAGCAATGCTGTTTCTGTCCCATAGAATGATGTATAATGCAGTACACCAGTCAGTGCCTCCTCCTCAGCAATGCTGTTTCTGTCCCATAGAATGATGTATAATGCTGTACACGAGTCAGTGCCTCCTCCTCAGCAATGCTGTTTCTGTCCCATAGAATGATGTATAATGCTGTACACGAGTCAGTGCCTCCTCCTCCTCCTCAGCAATGCTGTGTCTGTCCCATAGAATGATGTATAATGCTGTACACGAGTCAGTGCCTCCTCCTCAGCAATGCTGTGTCTGTCCCATAGAATGATGTATAATGCTGTACACGAGTCAGTGCCTCCTCCTCAGCAATGCTGTTTCTGTCCCATAGAATGATGTATAATGCTGTACACGAGTCAGTGCCTCCTCCTCAGCAATGCTGTTTCTGTCCCATAGAATGATGTATAATGCTGTACACCAGTCAGTGCCTCCTCCTCAGCAATGCTGTTTCTGTCCCATAGAATGATGTATAATGCTGTACACGAGTCAGTGCCTCCTCCTCCTCAGCAATGCTGTTTCTGTCCCATAGAATGATGTATAATGCTGTACACGAGTCAGTGCCTCCTCCTCCTCAGCAATGCTGTTTCTATCCCATAGAATGATGTATAATGCTGTGTACGAGTCAGTGCCTCCTCCTCAGCAATGCTGTTTCTGTCCCATAGAATGATGTATAATGCTGTGTACGAGTCAGTGCCTCCTCCTCCTCAGCAATGCTGTTTCTGTCCCATAGAATGATGTATAATGCTGTACACGAGTCAGTGCCTCCTCCTCCTCAGCAATGCTGTTTCTGTCCCATAGAATGATGTATAATGCTGTACACGAGTCAGTGCCTCCTCCTCCTCAGCAATGCTGTTTCTGTCCCATAGAATGATGTATAATGCTGTACACGAGTCAGTGCCTCCTCCTCCTCAGCAATGCTGTTTCTGTCCCATAGAATGATGTATAATGCTGTACACGAGTCAGTGCCTCCTCCTCAGCAATGCTGTTTCTGTCCCATAGAATGATGTATAATGCAGTACAGGAGTCAGTGCCTCCTCCTCAGCAATGCTGTTTCTGTCCCATATAATGATGTATAATGCTGTACACGAGTCAGTGCCTCCTCCTCAGCAATGCTGTTTCTGTCCCATAGAATGATGTATAATGCTGTACACGAGTCAGTGCCTCCTCCTCCTCAGCAAAGCTGTTTCTGTCCCATAGAATGATGTATAATGCTGTACACGAGTCAGTGCCTCCTCCTCAGCAATGCTGTTTCTGTCCCATAGAATGATGTATAATGCTGTACACCAGTCAGTGCCTCCTCCTCAGCAATGCTGTTTCTGTCCCATAGAATGATGTATAATGCAGTACACGAGTCAGTGCCTCCTCCTCCTCAGCAATGCTGTTTCTGTCCCATAGAATGATGTATAATGCTGTACACGAGTCAGTGCCTCCTCCTCAGCAATGCTGTTTCTGTCCCATAGAATGATGTATAATGCAGTACACGAGTCAGTGCCTCCTCCTCAGCAATGCTGTTTCGGTCCCATAGAATGATGTATAATGCAGTACACGAGTCAGTGCCTCCTCCTCAGCAATGCTGTTTCTGTCCCATAGAATGATGTATAATGCAGTACACCAGTCAGTGCCTCCTCCTCAGCAATGCTGTTTCTGTCCCATAGAATGATGTATAATGCTGTACACGAGTCAGTGCCTCCTCCTCAGCAATGCTGTTTCTGTCCCATAGAATGATGTATAATGCTGTACACCAGTCAGTGCCTCCTCCTCAGCAATGCTGTTTCTGTCCCATAGAATGATGTATAATGCTGTACACGAGTCAGTGCCTCCTCCTCAGCAATGCTGTTTCTGTCCCATAGAATGATGTATAATGCTGTACACGAGTCAGTGCCTCCTCCTCAGCAATGCTGTTTCTGTCCCATAGAATGATGTATAATGCTGTACACCAGTCAGTGCCTCCTCCTCAGCAATGCTGTTTCTGTCCCATAGAATGATGTATAATGCTGTACACCAGTCAGTGCCTCCTCCTCAGCAATGCTGTTTCTGTCCCATAGAATGATGTATAATGCTGTACACGAGTCAGTGCCTCCTCCTCAGCAATGCTGTTTCTGTCCCATAGAATGATGTATAATGCTGTACACGAGTCAGTGCCTCCTCCTCAGCAATGCTGTTTCTGTCCCATAGAATGATGTATAATGCTGTACACGAGTCAGTGCCTCCTCCTCCTCCTCAGCAATGCTGTTTCTGTCCCATAGAATGATGTATAATGCAGTACACCAGTCAGTGCCTCCTCCTCAGCAAAGCTGTTTCTGTCCCATAGAATGATGTATAATGCTGTACACGAGTCAGTGCCTCCTCCTCCTCAGCAATGCTGTTTCTGTCCCATAGAATGATGTATAATGCAGTACACCAGTCAGTGCCTCCTCCTCAGCAAAGCTGTTTCTGTCCCATAGAATGATGTATAATGCTGTACACGAGTCAGTGCCTCCTCCTCAGCAATGCTGTTTCTGTCCCATAGAATGATGTATAATGCAGTACAGGAGTCAGTGCCTCCTCCTCAGCAATGCTGTTTCTGTCCCATATAATGATGTATAATGCTGTACACGAGTCAGTGCCTCCTCCTCAGCAATGCTGTTTCTGTCCCATAGAATGATGTATAATGCTGTACACGAGTCAGTGCCTCCTCCTCCTCAGCAAAGCTGTTTCTGTCCCATAGAATGATGTATAATGCTGTACACGAGTCAGTGCCTCCTCCTCAGCAATGCTGTTTCTGTCCCATAGAATGATGTATAATGCTGTACACCAGTCAGTGCCTCCTCCTCAGCAATGCTGTTTCTGTCCCATAGAATGATGTATAATGCTGTGTACGAGTCAGTGGCTCCTCCTCAGCAATGCTGTTTCTGTCCCATAGAATGATGTATAATGCTGTACACGAGTCAGTGGCTCCTCCTCAGCAATGCTGTTTCTGTCCCATAGAATGATGTATAATGCAGTACACCAGTCAGTGCCTCCTCCTCAGCAATGCTGTTTCTGTCCCATAGAATGATGTATAATGCAGTACACGAGTCAGTGCCTCCTCCTCAGCAATGCTGTTTCTGTCCCATAGAATGATGTATAATGCAGTACACGAGTCAGTGGCTCCTCCTCAGCAATGCTGTTTCTGTCCCATAGAATGATGTATAATGCTGTACACGAGTCAGTGCCTCCTCCTCCTCAGCAATGCTGTTTCTGTCCCATAGAATGATGTATAATGCAGTACACGAGTCAGTGGCTCCTCCTCAGCAATGCTGTTTCTGTCCCATAGAATGATGTATAATGCTGTGTACGAGTCAGTGCCTCCTCCTCCTCAGCAATGCTGTTTCTGTCCCATAGAATGATGTATAATGCAGTACACGAGTCAGTGGCTCCTCCTCAGCAATGCTGTTTCTGTCCCATAGAATGATGTATAATGCTGTACACGAGTCAGTGCCTCCTCCTCAGCAATGCTGTTTCTGTCCCATAGAATGATGTATAATGCTGTGTACGAGTCAGTGCCTCCTCCTCAGCAATGCTGTTTCTGTCCCATAGAATGATGTATAATGCAGTACACGAGTCAGTGGCTCCTCCTCAGCAATGCTGTTTCTGTCCCATAGAATGATGTATAATGCTGTACACCAGTCAGTGCCTCCTCCTCAGCAATGCTGTTTCTGTCCCATAGAATGATGTATAATGCAGTACACGAGTCAGTGCCTCCTCCTCAGCAATGCTGTTTCGGTCCCATAGAATGATGTATAATGCAGTACACGAGTCAGTGCCTCCTCCTCAGCAATGCTGTTTCTGTCCCATAGAATGATGTATAATGCAGTACACCAGTCAGTGCCTCCTCCTCAGCAATGCTGTTTCTGTCCCATAGAATGATGTATAATGCTGTACACGAGTCAGTGCCTCCTCCTCAGCAATGCTGTTTCTGTCCCATAGAATGATGTATAATGCTGTACACCAGTCAGTGCCTCCTCCTCAGCAATGCTGTTTCTGTCCCATAGAATGATGTATAATGCTGTACACGAGTCAGTGCCTCCTCCTCCTCAGCAATGCTGTTTCTGTCCCATAGAATGATGTATAATGCTGTACACCAGTCAGTGCCTCCTCCTCAGCAATGCTGTTTCTGTCCCATAGAATGATGTATAATGCTGGGTACGAGTCAGTGCCTCCTCCTCAGCAATGCTGTTTCTGTCCCATAGAATGATGTATAATGCTGTACACGAGTCAGTGCCTCCTCCTCCTCAGCAATGCTGTTTCTGTCCCATAGAATGATGTATAATGCTGTACACGAGTCAGTGCCTCCTCCTCCTCAGCAATGCTGTTTCTATCCCATAGAATGATGTATAATGCTGTGTACGAGTCAGTGCCTCCTCCTCAGCAATGCTGTTTCTGTCCCATAGAATGATGTATAATGCTGTGTACGAGTCAGTGCCTCCTCCTCCTCAGCAATGCTGTTTCTATCCCATAGAATGATGTATAATGCTGTGTACGAGTCAGTGCCTCCTCCTCAGCAATGCTGTTTCTATCCCATAGAATGATGTATAATGCAGTACAGGAGTCAGTGCCTCCTCCTCCTCAGCAATGCTGTTTCTGTCCCATAGAATGATGTATAATGCTGTACACGAGTCAGTGCCTCCTCCTCAGCAATGCTGTTTCTGTCCCATAGAATGATGTATAATGCTGTGTACGAGTCAGTGCCTCCTCCTCAGCAATGCTGTTTCTGTCCCATAGAATGATGTATAATGCTGTACACGAGTCAGTGCCTCCTCCTCCTCAGCAATGCTGTTTCTATCCCATAGAATGATGTATAATGCTGTGTACGAGTCAGTGCCTCCTCCTCAGCAATGCTGTTTCTATCCCATAGAATGATGTATAATGCAGTACACGAGTCAGTGCCTCCTCCTCCTCAGCAATGCTGTTTCTGTCCCATAGAATGATGTATAATGCTGTACACGAGTCAGTGCCTCCTCCTCAGCAATGCTGTTTCTGTCCCATAGAATGATGTATAATGCTGTGTACGAGTCAGTGCCTCCTCCTCAGCAATGCTGTTTCTGTCCCATAGAATGATGTATAATGCTGTGTACGAGTCAGTGGCTCCTCCTCAGCAATGCTGTTTCTGTCCCATAGAATGATGTATAATGCTGTACACGAGTCAGTGCCTCCTCCTCCTCCTCAGCAATGCTGTTTCTGTCCCATAGAATGATGTATAATGCTGTGTACGAGTCAGTGGCTCCTCCTCAGCAATGCTGTTTCTGTCCCATAGAATGATGTATAATGCTGTACACGAGTCAGTGCCTCCTCCTCAGCAATGCTGTTTCTGTCCCATAGAATGATGTATAATGCTGTACACGAGTCAGTGGCTCCTCCTCAGCAATGCTGTTTCTGTCCCATAGAATGATGTATAATGCTGTACACGAGTCAGTGCCTCCTCCTCCTCAGCAATGCTGTTTCTGTCCCATAGAATGATGTATAATGCTGTACACCAGTCAGTGCCTCCTCCTCAGCAATGCTGTTTCTGTCCCATAGAATGATGTATAATGCTGTACACGAGTCAGTGCCTCCTCCTCCTCAGCAATGCTGTTTCTGTCCCATAGAATGATGTATAATGCAGTACACCAGTCAGTACCTCCTCTTCCTCAGCAATGCTGTTTCTGTCCCATAGAATGATGTATAATGCTGTACACGAGTCAGTGGCTCCTCCTCCTCAGCAATGCTGTTTCTGTCCCATAGAATGATGTATAATGCTGTACACGAGTCAGTGGCTCCTCCTCAGCAATGCTGTTTCTATCCCATAGAATGATGTATAATGCTGTGTACGAGTCAGTGCCTCCTCCTCAGCAATGCTGTTTCTGTCCCATAGAATGATGTATAATGCTGTGTACGAGTCAGTGCCTCCTCCTCAGCAATGCTGTTTCTGTCCCATAGAATGATGTATAATGCAGTACACGAGTCAGTGCCTCCTCCTCAGCAATGCTGTTTCTGTCCCATAGAATGATGTATAATGCTGTACACGAGTCAGTGCCTCCTCCTCAGCAATGCTGTTTCTGTCCCATAGAATGATGTATAATGCAGTACACGAGTCAGTGCCTCCTCCTCAGCAATGCTGTTTCTGTCCCATAGAATGATGTATAATGCTGTACACGAGTCAGTGCCTCCTCCTCAGCAATGCTGTTTCTGTCCCATAGAATGATGTATAATGCTGTACACGAGTCAGTGCCTCCTCCTCAGCAATGCTGTTTCTGTCCCATAGAATGATGTATAATGCAGTACACCAGTCAGTGCCTCCTCCTCAGCAATGCTGTTTCTGTCCCATAGAATGATGTATAATGCTGTACACGAGTCAGTGCCTCCTCCTCAGCAATGCTGTTTCTGTCCCATAGAATGATGTATAATGCTGTACACGAGTCAGTGCCTCCTCCTCAGCAATGCTGTTTCTGTCCCATAGAATGATGTATAATGCAGTACACCAGTCAGTGCCTCCTCCTCAGCAATGCTGTTTCTGTCCCATAGAATGATGTATAATGCTGTACACGAGTCAGTGCCTCCTCCTCAGCAATGCTGTTTCTGTCCCATAGAATGATGTATAATGCTGTACACGAGTCAGTGCCTCCTCCTCAGCAATGCTGTTTCTGTCCCATAGAATGATGTATAATGCTGTACACCAGTCAGTGCCTCCTCCTCAGCAATGCTGTTTCTGTCCCATAGAATGATGTATAATGCTGTACACCAGTCAGTGGCTCCTCCTCAGCAATGCTGTTTCTGTCCCATAGAATGATGTATAATGCTGTACACGAGTCAGTGCCTCCTCCTCCTCAGCAATGCTGTTTCTGTCCCATAGAATGATGTATAATGCTGTACACGAGTCAGTGGCTCCTCCTCCTCAGCAATGCTGTTTCTGTCCCATAGAATGATGTATAATGCTGTACACGAGTCAGTGCCTCCTCCTCAGCAATGCTGTTTCTGTCCCATAGAATGATGTATAATGCTATGTACGAGTCAGTGCCTCCTCCTCCTCAGCAAAGCTGTTTCTATCCCATAGAATGATGTATAATGCTGTGTACGAGTCAGTGCCTCCTCCTCCTCAGCAATGCTGTTTCTGTCCCATAGAATGATGTATAATGCTGTACACGAGTCAGTGCCTCCTCCTCAGCAATGCTGTTTCTGTCCCATAGAATGATGTATAATGCTGTGTACGAGTCAGTGCCTCCTCCTCAGCAATGCTGTTTCTGTCCCATAGAATGATGTATAATGCTGTGTACGAGTCAGTGCCTCCTCCTCCTCAGCAAAGCTGTTTCTGTCCCATAGAATGATGTATAATGCTGTGTACGAGTCAGTGCCTCCTCCTCAGCAATGCTGTTTCTGTCCCATAGAATGATGTATAATGCAGTACAGGAGTCAGTGCCTCCTCCTCAGCAATGCTGTTTCTGTCCCATAGAATGATGTATAATGCTGTGTACGAGTCAGTGCCTCCTCCTCAATGCTGTTTCTGTCCCATAGAATGATGTATAATGCAGTACACGAGTCAGTGCCTCCTCCTCAGCAATGCTGTTTCTGTCCCATAGAATGATGTATAATGCTGTACACGAGTCAGTGGCTCCTCCTCAGCAATGCTGTTTCTGTCCCATAGAATGATGTATAATGCTGTGTACGAGTCAGTGCCTCCTCCTCAGCAATGCTGTTTCTGTCCCATAGAATGATGTATAATGCTGTGTACGAGTCAGTGCCTCCTCCTCCTCAGCAAAGCTGTTTCTGTCCCATAGAATGATGTATAATGCTGTGTACGAGTCAGTGCCTCCTCCTCAGCAATGCTGTTTCTGTCCCATAGAATGATGTATAATGCAGTACAGGAGTCAGTGCCTCCTCCTCAGCAATGCTGTTTCTGTCCCATAGAATGATGTATAATGCTGTGTACGAGTCAGTGCCTCCTCCTCAATGCTGTTTCTGTCCCATAGAATGATGTATAATGCAGTACACGAGTCAGTGCCTCCTCCTCAGCAATGCTGTTTCTGTCCCATAGAATGATGTATAATGCTGTACACCAGTCAGTGCCTCCTCCTCAGCAATGCTGTTTCTGTCCCATAGAATGATGTATAATGCTGTACATGAGTCAGTGCCTCCTCCTCCTCAGCAATGCTGTTTCTGTCCCATAGAATGATGTATAATGCTGTACACAAGTCAGTGCCTCCTCCTCCATGCTGTTTCTGTCCCATAGAATGATGTATAATGCTGTACACGAGTCAGTGGCTCCTCCTCAGCAATGCTGTTTCTGTCCCATAGAATGATGTATAATGCTGTACACGAGTCAGTGCCTCCTCCTCAGCAATGCTGTTTCTGTCCCATAGAATGATGTATAATGCTGTACACGAGTCAGTGCCTCCTCCTCAGCAATGCTGTTTCTGTCCCATAGAATGATGTATAATGCTGTACACGAGTCAGTGCCTCCTCCTCAGCAATGCTGTTTCTGTCCCATAGAATGATGTATAATGCTGTACACGAGTCAGTGCCTCCTCCTCAGCAATGCTGTTTCTGTCCCATAGAATGATGTATAATGCTGTACACGAGTCAGTGCCTCCTCCTCCTCAGCAATGCTGTTTCTGTCCCATAGAATGATGTATAATGCTGTGTACGAGTCAGTGCCTCCTCCTCAGCAATGCGGTTTCTGTCCCATAGAATGATGTATAATGCTGTACACGAGTCAGTGCCTCCTCCTCAGCAAAGCTGTTTCTGTCCCATAGAATGATGTATAATGCTGTACACGAGTCAGTGGCTCCTCCTCAGCAATGCTGTTTCTGTCCCATAGAATGATGTATAATGCAGTACACCAGTCAGTGCCTCCTCCTCCTCAGCAATGCTGTTTCTGTCCCATAGAATGATGTATAATGCTGTACACGAGTCAGTGCCTCCTCCTCAGCAATGCTGTTTCTGTCCCATAGAATGATGTATAATGCTGTACACGAGTCAGTGCCTCCTCCTCAGCAATGCTGTTTCTGTCCCATAGAATGATGTATAATGCTGTACACGAGTCAGTGCCTCCTCCTCAGCAATGCTGTTTCTGTCCCATAGAATGATGTATAATGCTGTACACGAGTCAGTGCCTCCTCCTCAGCAATGCTGTTTCTGTCCCATAGAATGATGTATAATGCTGTACACCAGTCAGTGCCTCCTCCTCAGCAATGCTGTTTCTGTCCCATAGAATGATGTATAATGCTGTACACGAGTCAGTGCCTCCTCCTCAGCAATGCTGTTTCTGTCCCATAGAATGATGTATAATGCTGTACACGAGTCAGTGGCTCCTCCTCAGCAATGCTGTTTCTGTCCCATAGAATGATGTATAATGCTGTACACGAGTCAGTGCCTCCTCCTCAGCAATGCTGTTTCTGTCCCATAGAATGATGTATAATGCTGTACACGAGTCAGTGGCTCCTCCTCAGCAATGCTGTTTCTGTCCCATAGAATGATGTATAATGCAGTACACGAGTCAGTGCCTCCTCCTCCTCCTCAGCAATGCTGTTTCTGTCCCATAGAATGATGTATAATGCTGTACACGAGTCAGTGGCTCCTCCTCAGCAATGCTGTTTCTGTCCCATAGAATGATGTATAATGCTGTACACGAGTCAGTGGCTCCTCCTCAGCAATGCTGTTTCTGTCCCATAGAATGATGTATAATGCTGTACACCAGTCAGTGCCTCCTCCTCCTCAGCAATGCTGTTTCTGTCCCATAGAATGATGTATAATGCAGTACACGAGTCAGTGCCTCCTCCTCCTCAGCAATGCTGTTTCTGTCCCATAGAATGATGTATAATGCAGTACACCAGTCAGTGCCTCCTCCTCCTCAGCAATGCTGTTTCTGTCCCATAGAATGATGTATAATGCAGTACACCAGTCAGTGCCTCCTCCTCAGCAATGCTGTTTCTGTCCCATAGAATGATGTATAATGCTGTACACGAGTCAGTGCCTCCTCCTCAGCAATGCTGTTTCTGTCCCATAGAATGATGTATAATGCAGTACACCAGTCAGTGCCTCCTCCTCAGCAATGCTGTTTCTGTCCCATAGAATGATGTATAATGCAGTACACCAGTCAGTGACTCCTCCTCAGCAATGCTGTTTCTGTCCCATAGAATGATGTATAATGCTGTACACGAGTCAGTGCCTCCTCCTCAGCAATGCTGTTTCTGTCCCATAGAATGATGTATAATGCTGTACACGAGTCAGTGCCTCCTCCTCAGCAATGCTGTTTCTGTCCCATAGAATGATGTATAATGCTGTACACGAGTCAGTGCCTCCTCCTCAGCAATGCTGTTTCTGTCCCATAGAATGATGTATAATGCTGTACACGAGTCAGTGCCTCCTCCTCAGCAATGCTGTTTCTGTCCCATAGAATGATGTATAATGCTGTACACGAGTCAGTGCCTCCTCCTCAGCAATGCTGTTTCTGTCCCATAGAATGATGTATAATGCTGTACACGAGTCAGTGCCTCCTCCTCCTCAGCAATGCTGTTTCTGTCCCATAGAATGATGTATAATGCAGTACACGAGTCAGTGCCTCCTCCTCCTCAGCAATGCTGTTTCTGTCCCATAGAATGATGTATAATGCAGTACACCAGTCAGTGCCTCCTCCTCCTCAGCAATGCTGTTTCTGTCCCATAGAATGATGTATAATGCAGTACACCAGTCAGTGCCTCCTCCTCAGCAATGCTGTTTCTGTCCCATAGAATGATGTATAATGCAGTACACCAGTCAGTGACTCCTCCTCAGCAATGCTGTTTCTGTCCCATAGAATGATGTATAATGCTGTACACGAGTCAGTGCCTCCTCCTCAGCAATGCTGTTTCTGTCCCATAGAATGATGTATAATGCTGTACACGAGTCAGTGCCTCCTCCTCAGCAATGCTGTTTCTGTCCCATAGAATGATGTATAATGCTGTACACGAGTCAGTGCCTCCTCCTCAGCAATGCTGTTTCTGTCCCATAGAATGATGTATAATGCAGTACACGAGTCAGTGCCTCCTCCTCCTCAGCAATGCTGTTTCGGTCCCATAGAATGATGTATAATGCTGTGTACGAGTCAGTGCCTCCTCCTCAGCAATGCTGTTTCTGTCCCATAGAATGATGTATAATGCTGTACACGAGTCAGTGCCTCCTCCTCAGCAATGCTGTTTCTGTCCCATAGAATGATGTATAATGCAGTACACGAGTCAGTGCCTCCTCCTCCTCAGCAATGCTGTTTCGGTCCCATAGAATGATGTATAATGCTGTGTACGAGTCAGTGCCTCCTCCTCAGCAATGCTGTTTCTGTCCCATAGAATGATGTATAATGCTGTACACCAGTCAGTGACTCCTCCTCAGCAATGCTGTTTCTGTCCCATAGAATGATGTATAATGCTGTACACGAGTCAGTGCCTCCTCCTCAGCAATGCTGTTTCTGTCCCATAGAATGATGTATAATGCTGTACACGAGTCAGTGCCTCCTCCTCAGCAATGCTGTTTCTGTCCCATAGAATGATGTATAATGCTGTACACGAGTCAGTGCCTCCTCCTCAGCAATGCTGTTTCTGTCCCATAGAATGATGTATAATGCTGTACACGAGTCAGTGCCTCCTCCTCAGCAATGCTGTTTCTGTCCCATAGAATGATGTATAATGCTGTACACGAGTCAGTGCCTCCTCCTCAGCAATGCTGTTTCTGTCCCATAGAATGATGTATAATGCTGGGTACGAGTCAGTGCCTCCTCCTCAGCAATGCTGTTTCTGTCCCATAGAATGATGTATAATGCTGTACACGAGTCAGTGGCTCCTCCTCAGCAATGCTGTTTCTGTCCCATAGAATGATGTATAATGCTGTACACGAGTCAGTGGCTCCTCCTCAGCAATGCTGTTTCTGTCCCATAGAATGATGTATAATGCTGTGTACGAGTCAGTGCCTCCTCCTCCTCAGCAATGCTGTTTCTGTCCCATAGAATGATGTATAATGCTGTACACGAGTCAGTGCCTCCTCCTCAGCAATGCTGTTTCTGTCCCATAGAATGATGTATAATGCTGTACACGAGTCAGTGCCTCCTCCTCAGCAATGCTGTTTCTGTCCATAGAATGATGTATAATGCTGGGGTACGAGTCAGTGCCTCCTCCTCAGCAATGCTGTTTCTGTCCCATAGAATGATGTATAATGCTGTACACGAGTCAGTGCCTCCTCCTCAGCAATGCTGTTTCTGTCCCATAGAATGATGTATAATGCTGTACACGAGTCAGTGCCTCCTCCTCCTCAGCAATGCTGTTTCTGTCCCATAGAATGATGTATAATGCTGTGTACGAGTCAGTGCCTCCTCCTCAGCAATGCTGTTTCTGTCCCATAGAATGATGTATAATGCTGTACACGAGTCAGTGCCTCCTCCTCAGCAAAGCTGTTTCTATCCCATAGAATGATGTATAATGCTGTGTACGAGTCAGTGCCTCCTCCTCAGCAATGCTGTTTCTGTCCCATAGAATGATGTATAATGCTGTACACGAGTCAGTGCCTCCTCCTCAGCAATGCTGTTTCTGTCCCATAGAATGATGTATAATGCTGTGTACGAGTCAGTGCCTCCTCCTCCTCAGCAATGCTGTTTCTGTCCCATAGAATGATGTATAATGCTGTACACGAGTCAGTGCCTCCTCCTCAGCAAAGCTGTTTCTGTCCCATAGAATGATGTATAATGCTGTACACGAGTCAGTGCCTCCTCCTCAGCAATGCTGTTTCTGTCCCATAGAATGATGTATAATGCTGTACACGAGTCAGTGCCTCCTCCTCCTCAGCAATTGCTGTTTCTGTCCCATAGAATGATGTATATGCTGTACACGAGTCAGTGCCTCCTCCTCCTCAGCAATGCTGTTTCTGTCCCATAGAATGATGTATAATGCTGGGTACGAGTCAGTGCCTCCTCCTCAGCAATGCTGTTTCTGTCCCATAGAATGATGTATAATGCTGTACACGAGTCAGTGGCTCCTCCTCAGCAATGCTGTTTCTGTCCCATAGAATGATGTATAATGCTGTGTACGAGTCAGTGCCTCCTCCTCAGCAATGCTGTTTCTGTCCCATAGAATGATGTATAATGCTGTACACGAGTCAGTGCCTCCTCCTCAGCAATGCTGTTTCTGTCCCATAGAATGATGTATAATGCTGTACACGAGTCAGTGCCTCCCCCTCAGCAATGCTGTTTCTGTCCCATAGAATGATGTATAATGCTGTGTACGAGTCAGTGCCTCCCCCTCAGCAATGCTGTTTCTGTCCCATAGAATGATGTATAATGCTGTACACGAGTCAGTGGCTCCTCCTCTCAGCAATGCTGTTTCTGTTCCATAGAATGATGTATAATGCTGTACACGAGTCAGTGCCTCCTCCTCAGCAATGCTGTTTCTGTCCCATAGAATGATGTATAATGCTGTACACGAGTCAGTGCCTTCCTCCTCAGCAATGCTGTTTCTGTCCCATAGAATGATGTATAATGCTGTGTACGAGTCAGTGCCTCCTCCTCAGCAATGCTGTTTCTGTCCCATAGAATGATGTATAATGCTGTGTACGAGTCAGTGCCTCCTCCTCAGCAATGCTGTTTTCTGTCCCATAGAATGATGTATAATGCTGTACACGAGTCAGTGCCTCCTCCTCAGCAATGCTGTTTCTGTCCCATAGAATGATGTATAATGCTGTACACGAGTCAGTGCCTCCTCCTCAGCAATGCTGTTTCTGTCCCATAGAATGATGTATAATGCTGTACACGAGTCAGTGCCTCCTCCTCAGCAATGCTGTTTCTGTCCCATAGAATGATGTATAATGCTGTACACGAGTCAGTGCCTCCTCCTCAGCAATGCTGTTTCTGTCCCATAGAATGATGTATAATGCTGTACACGAGTCAGTGCCTCCTCCTCAGCAATGCTGTTTCTGTCCCATAGAATGATGTATAATGCCTGTACACGAGTCTGTGTCTCCTCCTCAGCAATGCTGTTTCTGTCCCATAGAATGATGTATAATGCTGTGTACGAGTCAGTGCCTCCTCCTCCTCAGCAATGCTGTTTCTGTCCCATAGAATGATGTATAATGCTGTGTACGAGTCAGTGCCTCCTCCTCAGCAATGCTGTTTCTGTCCCATAGAATGATGTATAATGCAGTACACGAGTCAGTGCCTCCTCCTCAGCAATGCTGTTTCTGTCCCATAGAATGATGTATAATGCTGTACACCAGTCAGTGCCTCCTCCTCCTCAGCAATGCTGTTTCTGGTCCCATAGAATGATGTATAATGCTGTACACGAGTCAGTGCCTCCTCCTCAGCAATGCTGTTTCTGTCCATAGAATGATGTATAATGCAGTACAGACGAGTCAGTGGCTCCTCCTCCTCAGCAATGCTGTTTCTGTCCCATAGAATGATGTATAATGCTGTACACGAGTCAGTGCCTCCTCTCTCAGCAATGCTGTTTCTGTCCCATAGAATGATGTATAATGCTGTGTACGAGTCAGTGCCTCCTCCTCAGCAATGCTGTTTCTGTCCCATAGAATGATGTATAATGCTGTGTACGAGTCAGTGCCTCCTCCTCCTCAGCAATGCTGTTTCTGTCCCATAGAATGATGTATAATGCTGTGTACGAGTCAGTGGCTCCTCCTCAGCAATGCTGTTTCTATCCCATAGAATGATGTATAATGCTGTGTACGAGTCAGTGCCTCCTCCTCAGCAATGCTGTTTCTGTCCCATAGAATGATGTATAATGCTGTGTACGAGTCAGTGCCTCCTCCTCCTCAGCAATGCTGTTTCTGTCCCATAGAATGATGTATAATGCTGTACACGAGTCAGTGCCTCCTCCTCAGCAATGCTGTTTCTGTCCCATAGAATGATGTATAATGCTGTACACGAGTCAGTGCCTCCTCCTCAGCAATGCTGTTTCTGTCCCATAGAATGATGTATAATGCTGTACACGAGTCAGTGCCTCCTCCTCAGCAATGCTGTTTCTGTCCCATAGAATGATGTATAATGCTGTACACGAGTCAGTGCCTCCTCCTCAGCAATGCTGTTTCTGTCCCATAGAATGATGTATAATGCTGTGTACGAGTCAGTGCCTCCTCCTCAGCAATGCTGTTTCTGTCCCATAGAATGATGTATAATGCTGTGTACGAGTCAGTGCCTCCTCCTCAGCAATGCTGTTTCTGTCCCATAGAATGATGTATAATGCAGTACACGAGTCAGTGGCTCCTCCTCCTCAGCAATGCTGTTTCTGTCCATAGAATGATGTATAATGCTGTACACGAGTCAGTGCCTCCTCCTCAGCAATGCTGTTTCTGTCCCATAGAATGATGTATAATGCTGTACACGAGTCAGTGCCCTCCTCCTCAGCCAATGCTGTTTCTGTCCCATAGAATGATGTATAATGCTGTACACGAGTCAGTGCCTCCTCCTCAGCAAAGCTGTTTCTGTCCCATAGAATGATGTATAATGCTGTACACGAGTCAGTGCCTCCTCCTCAGCAATGCTGTTTCTGTCCCATAGAATGATGTATAATGCTGTGTACGAGTCAGTGCCTCCTCCTCAGCAATGCTGTTTCTGTCCCATAGAATGATGTATAATGCTGTGTACGAGTCAGTGCCTCCTCCTCAGCAATGCTGTTTCTGTCCCATAGAATGATGTATAATGCAGTACACCAGTCAGTGCCTCCTCCTCAGCAATGCTGTTTCTGTCCCCATAGAATGATGTATAATGCTGTACACGAGTCAGTGGCTCCTCCTCAGCAAAGCTGTTTCTGTCCCATAGATGATGTATAATGCTGTACACGAGTCAGTGGCTCCTCCTCAGCAATGCTGTTTCTGTCCCATAGAATGATGTATAATGCTGTACACGAGTCAGTGCCTCCTCCTCAGCAATGCTGTTTCTGTCCCATAGAATGATGTATAATGCTGTACACGAGTCAGTGCCTCCTCCTCAGCAATGCTGTTTCTGTCCCATAGAATGATGTATAATGCAGTACACGAGTCAGTGCCTCCTCCTCCTCAGCAATGCTGTTTCTGTCCCATAGAATGATGTATAATGCTGTACACGAGTCAGTGCCTCCTCCTCCTCAGCAATGCTGTTTCTGTCCCATAGAATGATGTTATAATGCTGTGTACGAGTCAGTGCCTCCTCCTCAGCAATGCTGTTTCTGTCCCATAGAATGATGTATAATGCAGTACACGAGTCAGTGCCTCCTCCTCAGCAATGCTGTTTCTGTCCCATAGAATGATGTATAATGCAGTACACGAGTCAGTGCTCCTCCTCAGCAATGCTGTTCTGTCCCATAGAATGATGTATAATGCTGTGTACGAGTCAGTGCCTCCTCCTCAGCAATGCTGTTTCTGTCCCATAGAATGATGTATAATGCTGTACACGAGTCAGTGGCTCCTCCTCAGCAATGCTGTTTCTGTCCCATAGAATGATGTATAATGCAGTACACCGAGTCAGTGCCTCCTCCTCAGCAATGCTGTTTCTGTCCCATAGAATGATGTATAATGCTGTGTACGAGTCAGTGCCTCCTCCTCCTCAGCAAAGCTGTTTCTGTCCCATAGAATGATGTATAATGCTGTGTACGAGTCAGTGCCTCCTCCTCCTCAGCAAAGCTGTTTCTGTCCCATAGAATGATGTATAATGCTGTGTACGAGTCAGTGCCTCCTCCTCCTCAGCAAAGCTGTTTCTATCCCATAGAATGATGTATAATGCTGTACACGAGTCAGTGGCTCCTCCTCAGCAATGCTGTTTCTGTCCCATAGAATGATGTATAATGCTGTGTACGAGTCAGTGCCTCCTCCTCAGCAATGCTGTTTCTGTCCCATAGAATGATGTATAATGCTGTGTACGAGTCAGTGCCTCCTCCTCCTCAGCAAAGCTGTTTCTGTCCCATAGAATGATGTATAATGCTGTGTACGAGTCAGTGCCTCCTCCTCAGCAATTGCTGTTTCTGTCCCATAGAATGATGTATAATGCAGTACAGGAGTCAGTGCCTCCTCCTCAGCAATGCTGTTTCTGTCCCATAGAATGATGTATAATGCTGTGTACGAGTCAGTGCCTCCTCCTCAATGCTGTTTCTGTCCCATAGAATGATGTATAATGCAGTACACGAGTCAGTGCCTCCTCCTCAGCAATGCTGTTTCTGTCCCATAGAATGATGTATAATGCTGTACACGAGTCAGTGGCTCCTCCTCAGCAATGCTGTTTCTGTCCCATAGAATGATGTATAATGCTGTGTACGAGTCAGTGCCTCCTCCTCAGCAATGCTGTTTCTGTCCCATAGAATGATGTATAATGCTGTGTACGAGTCAGTGCCTCCTCCTCCTCAGCAAAGCTGTTTCTGTCCCATAGAATGATGTATAATGCTGTGTACGAGTCAGTGCCTCCTCCTCAGCAATGCTGTTTTCTGTCCCATAGAATGATGTATAATGCAGTACAGGAGTCAGTGCCTCCTCCTCAGCAATGCTGTTTCTGTCCCATAGAATGATGTATAATGCTGTGTACGAGTCAGTGCCTCCTCCTCAATGCTGTTTCTGTCCCATAGAATGATGTATAATGCAGTACACGAGTCAGTGCCTCCTCCTCAGCAATGCTGTTTCTTCCATAGAATGATGTATAATGCTGTACACCAGTCAGTGCCTCCTCCTCAGCAATGCTGTTTCTGTCCCATAGAATGATGTATAATGCTGTACATGAGTCAGTGCCTCCTCCTCCTCAGCAATGCTGTTTCTGTCCCATAGAATGATGTATAATGCTGTACACAAGTCAGTGCCTCCTCCTCCATGCTGTTTCTGTCCCATAGAATGATGTATAATGCTGTGTACGAGTCAGTGCCTCCTCCTCAGCAATGCTGTTTCTGTCCCATAGAATGATGTATATATGCTGTACACAAGTCAGTGCCTCCTCCTCCATGCTGTTTCTGTCCCATAGAATGATGTTTAATGCTGTGTACGAGTCAGTGCCTCCTCCTCCTCAGCAATGCTGTTTCTGTCCCATAGAATGATGTATAATGCTGTGTACGAGTCAGTGCCTCTCCTCCTCAGCAATGCTGTTTCTGTCCCATAGAATGATGTATAATGATGTATAATTTCTACCCTCACACCACAAGACATATTTCTTCAGATACGGTGGTAGAGTTTAGTTGTGACCACCTTGCGAGCCTGGGCTATGGTGATTGCAACCTTGGAGGGGAGACCTTTCCTGGCTAGAATCTCCCTCTCAACCACCAAGCCGTCAAACATAGCCGGTTAGGTCTGGATAGACGAATGGTCCTTGCTGAAGAAGGTCCCCGAGAAGAGGCAGAGGCCAGGGTTCAAGAGACATGGTCAAGAGGTCTGCATACCAAGCCCGACGGGGCCAATCCAGAGCAATTAGGATTGCCTGAACACGTTCTCTTTTTGATTCTTTTTTGAACTCTGGGAATGAGAGGGATTTGAGAAACAGGTACACAAACTGGTAAATCCACGATGCCGTCATAGCGCCCACTGCTGCCTTCTGCGGATCCCTCGACCTGGAACAGTAACGACGGAGCTTCTTGTTGAGACAAGAAGCCATCAGGTCTATCTGCGGACAGCCCACCGATGAACCAGTTGTTGAATCACCTGAGGGTGAAGGCCCCATTCTCCTGGATGGAAGTCGTTCCTGCTGAGGAAGTCCGCTTCCGATTGCCCGCGCCTGGGATGAATATGGCTGAGATGGCCCTTGCGTTGGCTTCCGCCCAGAGGAGTATCCGTGATACATCTCGCATTGTGGCCCTTCTTTTGTTCCTCCCCTGCCGGTTTATGTACGCCACCTTCATGGCATTGACTGACTGTATCCGAGTGGCCTAGTTTTGGAGAAGATCGGAGGCCTGCAGACGGGCATTGTAAATTGCCCTGCGTTCCAGAAACAATTATCGGGAGTGTAGATTCCTGACTCAACCACCTTCCCTGGAACTGAGCCCCCTGGGTCACCGCCCCCAAGCCTCGGAGGCTGGCATCCATTATCAGTAGAGTCCAAGATTGGGTACTGAAACTCTGACCCTCCACGAGGTGAGAGACTTGTAGCCACCATAACAGGGAGATCTGTGCTTTTGGCGACAGAGTTATAATCTGGTGTATGTGTAGGTGGGACCCCGACCACTTGTCCAGCAGATTCAGCTGCAACAGGTGGGCATGGAACCTGCCATATTGGATTGCCTCGTATGAGGCCACCATCTTACCCAGTAGGTGAATGCAAAGATGACTCGAGATCTTGTGAGGTTTGAGCACCGAGCAAACCATAGCCTGGATTGTCAAGGCATTGTCCATGGGGAGGAATACCTTCTGAGACACTGTGTCCAGTACCATTCCCAGGAACTGAATTCTCTGTGAAGGTTCCAGGTGAGACTTCTGGAAATTCAGGATCCACCCGTGGTCCGTAAGCAGACTAGTAGTCAACTCGATGCTGTGTAGCAGACATTCCACACTGCCTTTATCAGGAGATCGTCCAAATAGAGGACTATGTTGACCCCCAGCCTGCGCAATAGCAGCATCATGACCAAAGGGTAATGCCTGAAATTGGAAGTGGTGGTCCAATACCGCAAACCGGAGGTAAGCCTGATGAGGAGGCCATATTGGGATGTGTAGGGTATGCATCCTTGATATCCAAGGATACCAGGAATTCCCCTTCCTCCAGGCCGTAGACCACCGCCCATAGGGATTTAATTCTGAACTTGAACACGCGTAGATACGGGTTCAGAATTGGTCGTACCGAACCGTCGGTTCCGGCATTAGAAATAGAGTTGAATAAAAAACCCTTTGTGTAACAGAGGAGGTACTGGAACAATAACTTCTGTTAGCAGTAGTTTTTGGATGGCGTTCTGCAAGGTAACCTTTGCTACAGTTGAAGCTGGGAGTGCTTGTGGGAGTGTACGTTTTATGTGTCGCCAATAGAGGGGGCTGGGGAGCCTGTCTGTGGTCAGCAGCAGAAACAAATACGTTATCACCTGAGTGTGCGAGTGTACGCCGTTCTATTCCGGCAGTGGCCGACTCTGTATTACTATTATCAATCATGCTGTATAATGATCCAACCCACTCGGTTCCTGCACACTACCACCCTGAGAGAGTATCGAACATTGGTCACACAAAACTCACCCACCTGGCGAGATGTAACCTTAAGGCCGTACACACTGTCGCCCCCCTCACCCCCCCATATACAGGTTCCTGTCACCCCACTCTCCACCCCCCCCCCCATATACAGGTCCCTGTCTCTCTCCCCCCCCCCCCCATATACAGGTCCCTGTCTCCCCCCCCCCCCCTTATGCAGGTCCTCTCTGCCCCCACATACAGGTCCCTATCTCCCCCCTATATACAGGTCCCTGTCTCCCCCCCCCCCATATACAGGTCCTCCCCCCCCCATATACAGGTCCCTCTCTCCCCCCCATATACAGGTCCCTGTCTCCCCCCCCCCCAATATACAGGTCCCCGTCTCCCCCTCATATACAGGTCCCTGTCCCCCCCTCATATACAGGTCCTGTCCCCCCCATGTACAGGCCACCTGTCCCGTCCCCCCCCCTCCATATACAGGTCCCTGTCTCCCCCCCCCATATACAGGTCCCTGTCTCCCCCCCATATACAGGTCCTGTCCCCCCCCATATACAGGTCCCTGTCCCCCCCATATACAGGTGCCTGTCTCTCCCCTCCTATATACAGGTCCCCGTCTCCCCCTCATATACAGGTCCCTGTCCCCCCCTCATATACAGGTCCCTGTCCCCCCCTCATATACAGGTCCCTGCCCCCCCCCCTCATATACAGGTCCCTGTCCCCCCATATACAGGTCCCTCTCCCCCCCCCATATACAGGTCCCCGTCTCCCCCTCATATACATGTCCCCGTCCCCCCCTCATATACAGGTCCCTGCCCCCCCATATACAGGTCCCTCTCCCCCCCCATATACAGGTCCCCGTCTCCCCCTCATATACATGTCCCCCGTCCCCCCCTCATATACAGGCCCCTGTCCCCCCCTCATATACAGGCACCTGTCCCCCCCCCCCCTCCATATACAGGTCCCTGTCTCTCCCCCATATACAGGTCTCTGTCCCCCCCCATATACAGGTCCCCCTCTCCTCCCCATATACAGGTCCCTGTCCCCCCATATACAGGTCCCTGTCCCCCCATATACAGGTCCCTGTCCCCCCCATATACAGGTCCCTGTCCCCCCATATACAGGTCCCTGTCCCCCCCATATACAGGTCCCTGTCCCCCCCATATACAGGTCCCTCTCCCCCCCATATACAGGTCCCCTCTCCC